>NW_004524717.1:3440622-3452132 GCF_000260255.1 Octodon degus | reverse complement strand
CATGCAAGAAGAATATACACGGTGTGTTATTTGTTGAAACTGTACTTCCGATTTGATTTGAAACTGTCTCATTGCTAT
Source organism: Octodon degus (assembly GCF_000260255.1). Lineage (NCBI taxonomy): Eukaryota > Metazoa > Chordata > Mammalia > Rodentia > Octodontidae > Octodon > Octodon degus. The sequence continues at coordinate 3,452,054 of NW_004524717.1, read as the reverse complement.
CTGTTTATCAATAAAACTTTGAAAAAAAATAAAAAAAATAAAAAAACAAGGTATCTACTCAATCTGCAGCACTCCACTGATGCGATCACAGTTGATGGCATTACTAGCATGGCGAAAGAAGCAGGATGTGGGGCCTAGGTGGAAGGGAGCAGATCATGGGGCTGTAAACTCGGGCATGTTATCTTCTTCCTGGCCCCTTCCTCCCTGTCTCTTTCCCTCTCCATCTGATTCCCGGATGCCATGAGGTGAGCAGCTTTCCTCTGCAAGGCCCTCCTACCAGGATGTCTCAGCCACAACGCAGGCCTTAAAGTAGTGGAGTCATCAGTGGACAGTGACCTCTGAAACTGTGAGCCAAAATAAACATTTTCTTCTTTGATATTTTGCCCTGGTGATGAAAAGCCAACTAATACACAGGACTGTTTGCCTTTGTGAACACAAATGTGTATGACTGATATGGATTATTTATCCCTTGACTGATACTGAGGAGGACGTAGGCAGGAGCTCTACCATGGAGCTACCCCTCCAGCCTCCACACAGGCACTTCAGACACACCTGATTTCCTGTTTTCTGGCTGCCGCCGGTGGTGTCTCTAAAGCTGCATCACCTCCTTCATTCCCTCAATGACAGGTTTCTGGGCCCAATTTCTACCGGGTGACTCTGGGTCTATCCTTCGACCTTGGGATGCTAGTGATTTCCCACCACTGCCAGGCCTTGATTGCCCCTCCACCCACCTCAGACTCTCAGCGTTTCCACCATCTGTGTAACCAGTCTAGGAAATGTGTTCTGCTTCAGAGACGTAGAATGGTTGTCAGTTCCTGGCTGGGCCCTTAGTTTAGAAGGCTCTAGGTGAAAGAACCCCTGTATGCTCCTCAGCTGATGATGGATGGGGCTACACACAGAGCCTGTGCTCTGTTTGATAGAACCCCCATTCTTCCTTTGGACAAGATTAGTTCTGCAGTGAGGGCTACAATGGGGCAAGTGTTAGCAAGGAATCTACGTAACTCTTCTGGCCTTTTCGGAGAACAAGAAACTGTGCTGAAAGACATTTGTTAATGGGAAAATTCATGATTAGAAACAGTATCTAAATCCTTTCCTCACTGACCAGAACATCCCATGAGAATAAAGCAAGATAAAGCCAAGATGGGTCTGGATGATAGATAAATATTCAGCTTGTAGGAAAATGTTGCCGAGTTTTTAGAAAAAAGCAAATATAAACACTTTTTCCTCTTAACTCATAATGAGTGAAGAAAGGCTATAAATGGAAGATTTTCATTAAGCCATTATTTATTAAATAAAACTAAGAAGCCAGCAGTCAAAAAATTATGATTTTTCAATATAATGTTTTACCCTGTGGAATTGTTTACAAGTAGGAGAGATAATCATGAAGGGATGAAGAAAATCAGGAAATGTTTATGGCTATGTTAAACAAATAAAACTGGAAGAACCAGATAATGTATCTGTTCTGATCACAGCCATCTGAAAACCACAGATGCCTGTGGATGAACTAAGAGGGGCAAGGGAAAATGATGGGGGTTCAAGGAGGCAACATGGCCCTAGTGGGCTCTTCTGAGACAATCACCCTTGCTTTTGTAAGAATGTTTATGCAATAATAAATATTATTTCCATCTCTCCTCTTTCTTCTGTAGGGTGGGTAGTGCTCAATGATGACATGAAAGAAGAGGCATGGCTCAGAGCAGCCAGCCACCAAGATTTGGGACATGCTGAAGGGTGCATGGAGATCATAATGTGCATTAAGGAAAATGTAAGCAAACCTAGAAACCTGACTTTTGTAATGAAGAAAATAGGGCTGGCGAGATAGCTCAGGAGATTAAACACCTGTTAGGCAAATGCAGGGACCAGGGTTCAATCCCTGGCATTGCATGCCATGCTGATCCTGCCCCCAGGCACAATGAGCTGGCCATCAAGACCGATGTGGTGATGTGTGCCTGTAATCCCAGAGCTGGGGAGGCTGAAACAAGAAGATCACTACAAGTCTGAATTGTGTAGTGAGACCCTATACTAAATACCTTAAAAAAAAAAATCCAGCAGATAAAATGACTTGCTATGTTAATTCTAGCCAATCTTCTTCTTCAGCCATTCCTGTCATGGATGAATGGGCCCATGAACAGAGTGGCCATGGTGGTAGGGGTAGAGGCTATGCATGGGCTCAGCAACATGGACTCCCTTTCACCAAGGCTGATCTGGCTACAGCCACTGCTGAAAGCCTAATATGCCAGCAGCAGAGGCCAACACTGTGTCCCTGATACGGCACCATTCCCCAGGGTGATCAACCTGTGATGTGGTGGCAGGTTGATTATATCGGACCACTTCTATCATGGAAGGGACTGCTCACTGGCATAGACCTGTACTCTGGATATGGATTTGCCTTCACTGCATGTAATGCTTCTGCCGAAACTACCATCCATTGACTCACAGAATCCTACTTCAAATCACAGTAACAGGGAATCACACCTCAGAGTAACAGGAATCAGCCCCTCACCCAGTTCCCAGATTGGAGCCAGTTTACAGGCCCAGAAGCCCTTAGGCTGTCACCCCCATGTTGTGAAGAAACCTCTTCAAGTTGTGAACTAAATAAACCTTTTCTCCTTTAACTTTGGGTGTATTTTTTGTCTCAACAATGAAAGAAAAGTAACTAACATAGTGCAAAGCCTGACAATGTGGAATTGTAGTGCTTCTTAGGTCCTTTGTAGAAATAAGAACACAGAAGATTTCAAAATGGGGCCAAACAATACATTGCACCTCCTGTTTCAATGCTTTGTGGACACCTACAGTAGATGGTGAGGCTCTTTTCTCACCACAAGAACAGATGAAGACACTGAAGTGAAAGAAAAAGTGCACAGCCAGCCATGGCAGAGCTAGGTCTGACCCTGGGACCCCACGTCCAGTGCTTTAGCTTCCCCTTCACAGCTGCTTCTAAATGACATCGGTGGGTACAGGACACCAGTGTGCCCAGTGCCCAGATGGGGCTTCCCTCTTCTCAGCCTTGCTGCCTCCTCCTTCTCAAGCTCCCTGTATGGCTGCAGTGGAGCCTTGCCCCAAGTGCCTGCCTGACCCTCCATCCAGATAAAGCCTGTCTCTGCAGCAAGTTCTCCTTATCTGCCTTGGGAGGCTCCTGGCAGGAGGTTCAGTGTGCTCACCACATTCTGCATTTCAGTCTTAGGCCTGCTCGTGGAAATCATCCAGCTGTCTTGGGAAACATGGCATACAAAAGGAGGTTGTGTACAGATCTGAGGGGTGAGGTAATGGGGCCAACACTTGGGGTAGCTTTATAATTATTATTATTAGACAAGCAGGAGTATGAACCCAGAGATCCTCTGCCACCGAATTTCCACAGCACTTTTTAAATTTTGAGACAAGGTGGCACTAAGTGGTCCAGTCCTGCCTCAGCCTCCATCAGTATTGGGATTGAAGCCATGTTCCACCATGCCCTAAAAAACATTAAAGTTTTTCCAGTCTGTATATAGCATTTCTCACAGTGCCTACCACATAAAATCTCAAGTATCTCAGTGGTAGTAAGAATCTCATTACTAGTAAAAGTAAGAATATCAGTAATTAATGCAGAATGTGGGGCTTGAAATAGGACCCATGATACAATCTCCTTCAGAAATTGGGACTAAAGGGCTGTCGAGATAGCTTAGCAGACTAAGCACCTGCTTAAGCAAGCACAGGGACTGGGGTTGATCCCTGGCACCACATGCCATGCTGCCCCGCCTCTGGGTGTACTGAACCGGCCATCCAGACCGGGCATGATGGTTCACGCCTGTAATCCCAGTACTGGGGAGACGGAAACAGGAGGATCACTATGAGTCCAAGCTGTATAGTAAGACCCTGCACAAAAGAAAAGAAAAAAAAAAAAACAAGAAATTGGGACTGAGAGAAAGATTTGTTCATTCTCCCCACCAGTGTACTAATTTCCTAGCTTTTTTTCTTTTGTACCAGGGATCGAACTCAGGACCTTGCACTTGCCGGATGGTTTTTATGCCACTGAACTATCACCCTGGCTTATTTCCTAGTTTTAATTAACCCCTGGGATTTCTTTCCAGTTCAATCTACAAAAATATTCAATTACTGTAGTTTCTTCCAGGTTTTTTTTTTAACTTCTGCTCCATTCCTCACCACCCCCTTCATATCTTGCTTCCTATGTTGGGTTTGGTTTGACATCAAATATGTTTTGAAAGGATGTGGGATATAAATTATTAAACAGCAAAATAAATCAAGTAGTTACTTACATGGTTTGGCTTATTGAATAGACATTTCCTGTGTCTTCCTGTTATATTTGCATTTATGAATTTATACTAATCTATATGCTGAAAACAAACAATATCTAGTAAGTGCTATTAATTTAGTTATTACTCACAAATGATGCCACCAACAATACAAATACTAAGCTTAACAAGAGGGTGTCAGTTCCTAATTTCTTACTTATTTTATTCTCTGTGAAGCAGATATATGCTTCTTTGGTAAGTTCTGTGTGTGTGTGTGTGTGTGTGTGTGTGTGTGTGTGTGTGTGTGTGTGTGTTCTCTGAGTTAGCCCTGCCCATATTTCCAGGTGCAGTTCATATTTTACCTTCATCCACTTATTTGTTTAATCACTGGGAATCATGTATTAGGCCTCTACTGTATACCAAACCCTATGTTACAGTGAGCGCCCAGTGAAGTTTCACAGCTGCCCCTGATGGTCTAACCTTCCCCCAAAGGCTAGCAGAGTTTAGCAAGGGGCTGTTCATTTCATTCTTGGCATCTGTTTTCCAGCCTTGTAAATGGCTTTTTGATAAATGGTTATCTATCTCGCCCACCAGAATATGGCCTTATCTAGGACAAGAATTTGTTTTTATTAATCTTTGTATCTCCAGAACCTATCGAATGCATTGCCTTAGATGTATTACCTTCTTAATAAGGAGTGTTATTGATACTGATGCCACATCATCCTGTGAATTAAGAATAAAACAGGTAGATATTATATAGGAAGTCACATCCAATGCCTTCAGAAGAAAAAATAGTCATGTGAACTTGAACACATCTGGATGTATTCAAGAATGTGTAAGAATCAAGATTGGTGCCTGATGGGACAGTCCAAGCCATAGATTAGTATGGTTGCAGACAGTACTTTATTAAAGTGGGCCACAGGTGTTTTCAGGTCAGGTCAGATCCTGCAGCCCAGAGCATGAATGAATAAACGAAGAGACACAAAACTGACATAAATATACCCTGCCTAGAAAAGTGTAAGGTATGTGGCAACGGTTGTGATTGGGGTTGTACTTATCAAGAATACCCAAGCATGTCATGAATAAAACCATTATTATTCACTAACCCAAATAGAATTATTGGCCAAGGAAGAATCTTCTTTCTAAGTAGGAGGGTTGGGAAATGACAGTTGCAAAGGAAAGCCTTGTATATGTTTTCTAAAATTATTATTTTTTTTATTTTTACTGATATAGGGGCTCACTATGCAGTTCAGACTTGCAGTGGTCTTCCTGTCTTAGCCTCCCTAGTGCTGGGATTACAGGCATGCGCCACCACACCTGGGTCTGGGGCCAACACGGCATGCAATACTGAGGATCGAACACAGGACCTTGCACTTGCCAAGTAGGCGCTTAGGCCACCTAGCTATCTCCCCAGCCCAGCCATGTATATCTTAGTACGAAATTCAGTAACCACTAAGAACAATGGTATTTAGTTTGAAAGTGGTTGAGATGCAAGATACAAAATAAACACGTAAGTATCTCTGGAGAACAAAAGAGCCAGTATCTTAATGTGTACAGTGCTACAGCAGCCAGATATTTTCAAGGACTCGGTAGCATAAGCCTGAAGAGCACCTCTTAGGAAGGACAGCTTTCTGCATCTTGGGATCAAGCCCCAAGTCTCAGCAGCTCTGCCACCTAAGTACCACGAATACAACTCAACACAAATCCTCTCATATTTGGGGGGCAAATTTCAACCTATGCCTGTCATTACACATAATTGTTCATTAAAGACAGATTCTTGTGTTTTTACTACCAGAGATTTTGATTTGTTAGATCTTTTGTGAAATTTCCCAGGTGATTCTGGAAATTGGCAGGGCTGAGGGGTTCTCACTGGCCTAAAGCTCCTTCTACAATGTACAAAGGGCTTAAAAAGAAGAGCAGCATCTTGGTCACCTTTAGTAGTGAATAATTGGGTGGACAGAGCTGCACATATGAACAATAAGAAAAGAGCAGTAGTGGGAAGTGGACTTAATGTGGGGTTTGACACTGCACAAGATGTGCCCTGAGACTAAAGCAGGCTCAGGCACCCCTGCAACATCACAGAGACCCAGAAATGACATTAAGCTAGGAGGAAGGACAGCTGAGCAGGTGGAGAGACACATGAGGGATTGCTGGAAATAAATCCGACTTACAGATATTTAGCAAGCAGCTATATAATTCTCTCTTAAGAATACTACTCACAGAGAGATGCCCAGAAGAAAGTGGGACTCAAATCAATAATTCACAACCACATTGAATTTATAAGACACCATAATTATTGGTTTGATTTCACAATGTCCTACTTTCCCCCTCTGTATCTCTCCAAAGAGCTCATCAGAATGGCATCCAGGCTCTAAGTACTTCAAATTTTCCCTTTCGGAGGCTCTCAAATACATCTCCAGTGTTTCCAGCTCTCAGATAAAATAACACTTGGTAAAGAGTTCTGAGAACCACATTTGCATGTGGGCACAGGAGGGAAGGAACATCCAGATACGCTTTGCAGCTGTGGCCCTCTGGGATTATGGCAGAGAAGAAGCTCCCGAAGGAGGCTGTCACAGGCACAACCCCATCCTAACTGTCCCAGACACTACACATTGTTAGACAGGACTCAAAAAATGTGTCTAACAGTGTCTTTTATGTGAACAGAATCAAATGTCCTCTCCCAAGAAGGTTACTTTGCTCATGGCATTTAAGCAGGCATCCAATGTAGTTATGAGTCAAGGACCTTGGATAGGCTCAAAAAGATGATAAGATCCAGAAATAGCATTGCGTAGGAGAAAGTCATGACATGGAAGAAGGCCAAGTTGCATCCCTACCTTAAGGTGTGGGAAAGCCTAGTGTCTGGTTGTGACCTTGGGAACAATCTGGATCCAATATTAAACATGAGTGGAATGGACAGTGGCTGCATCTTTTCATCTGTCACTTGCCTGACACATAGTCAAAAATTGTGTTAATTTACTCATCTAAATCATGGCTTTGGTTTTTAAGAGTGATGCATGGAAAACCAGAGCAATTCAAGTTGGTAATAGAAATGAGCCCCACAGAAAAGTTTAATGACACCAATTCCTTCTAAGAAAAGAAAAGCCAGAAACAGGGTTTAATGGAGCATTTAAGAACAGGTGAGTTATTTTAAGAAGACAAGCACTTCTCTGTCTCAGTGCAGCTTCAGAGAAATGGTTTTAATTTTCAGAAGTGAGGCAAATTTACTTCCAAGGAAAACTCTTGACTGGCAGGATTGTTACCCATCAGGACGTTGAGGATTCAGTTGATCCTCCTTCCTCTGAGACCTTTAAAACGAGGAGAAACAGGGTTTTATTGGGAAGGAAGAAATTTTGGCAGAGAAATGAGGAGGTGGGGTATGTGGCACCCCTGAAGGCTTCCTCACGCAGGCTCTGCTCCCCCACAGCATGAGGAGTGAGGCATTCACAATAGCAGCAATAGTCACTGTTAGCCCCTATTTAGGGTTTCCCTGGGCCCATTGGGCTCTAGCCAGGCCATGTACTAGGTATAGGTAGGAAAATGGAGGCACCATGGGTAAGTGACCTGTTCAAGGTCACTTGTGGATGATGGAAGCACTGATTTAGGGCTCCATGGTGAGGTTTTGAAGGTTTCAAGCTACCTTACCATGAGAACGTGCAATTCCATCCCAGTTTTCAATTAGCAACCTCTTCTTCAGCTCTGATTCACTGTGCTTTAAAGAGGCAAGAATGGGGGGGTGGAAGTTCTTGATCTGAACTATATATATTTTAGCTTTATTAAGATGTAATTGATGAATATAAATTATATATATATATATATATATATTCTACAATGTGATGTTTTGATTTATGTATACATTCCATACTGATTTAAGTCAATCTAAGAAAATTGTCCATTACCTCACATATTTAACTTTTTGGTGGTGAGAACACTTCAGAACTGCTCCTTCAAGAATTTTCAAGCAAAAAGTGCATCATTATCTTCTAAAGCTCTTGAATTTCTTCCTCTGATTTCACTGGAAGTTTGTAACCTCTGACCAACATCTTCCCACCATCCACACATGCCAGGGCACCACTGCTCTGTCCTCTGCTTCTGTTAGTTCCACTATCTTACGTTCCCCCAAATAAAGAAGAAAATGCAAATTTTGTTTTCCTGTGATTGGTTTACACCGCATGGCATAATATCTTCCAGAGTCACTCATGTCAGCAATGACTGCATTGTACTTTTTATAAATTTTCAAACTTACAATTGAAGGAAGGGATTCTTCTAAGACTGCGTTGTTCCCCGGGATCTTTTCCTGCTTACCTCTAGCTAGTGAAGAAGCCCAGGACACAGGGCTTGCAGAGTAAGAACTCAAGTTATTTTCTAGCCACAGTTTAGGATTCACTTCCTATTAATTTACCTTCAGCTGCTTGTTTAACAGGGATTAAAGGCAGCTCAAGGAAAAAATCAATTCTCAGTGTTAAGCAAACCAATACCCCTACTGCTGTAGTCCACCAGAGGACTATGAGGTAGATCTACAAATTACTGGCCAGATGCTGCTCAGAACTGGGCTGTCATCCCATTCTAAATACAGACAAGTGGAGCAAGAGAATAAAATACACTTCCTCTGGTATTTGTCAAAAAGTGGCCTTAAGCCATTAAAAGAAAGGTCTTTTCAGTTTGGGGTGGGGGCAGGAAAGCAAGAAGAAATGAGGAAAAAAAAACTTTGAGTCCTAGACATTAGAAAAAATTTTCCTCAACCAGAAACAAATGGAAAAATTGATGATGGTTTTATGGGTTTCTGGATAGTTCTGGAAAAGGGATCTGGGGAGTGAATATCCAGGTTTTAGTGAAAGCTCTTCTTAACTGGGACCACAATAACTTGTTCCCAAGTGCTTGTAAGTGTCTGTCATTCTGAGAGTTTCATTGCTAGCTTGAGCTCTATTCATAAGAAAGCTACTTAGATCTTAGGAACTGTGTTCTCATCTCTGTACCCTTCAGTCAGACAGAAGTGGCCCCACGTGACAATTCATCCTTAACTTCTAGTCCAAGAAAATGGATCAGAAAGACCAAAGCCTATTGTTTCTTCTTCCTCTTCCCATCTTGCATTTGCTTAGCAGGGTAGCATTAGCCTCATCACTGTGTGGACCCTCAAATTCAAGACCTACCTGAAGTACATGATGAGCACTCATTGGTTCAACACGAACTTCCCACTTAGAGCCCAGTAGAGAGAGGGAGGGACTTCTGATCTAACAAACAGACCTGCCAGCACCAGAAAAAAAAAAAAAGGACTCTCCTACCCCATGATCAAACAGCTTTTGAAGGCTACAGAAAGCCACTTCAGGCTCTATACCCAATGTCTCCAACCAGAGATGGCTCAGAGCCCACTGAGCATTGGTAGCATGTCAGAAGGAAAGTGGCAACCAGACATACCTGCACAACGAGAGCCAGAGGGACCCCTTATGGTCCATTCACCTAACATTGTCACTCAACAGGCCAGGACTGGAGTCTCAATGGATTAACAAAATAGCAGACAACAGTAGTCAGGAAAGTTCCAGAAAAGCTCAGACAAGGAACAGAGAAGGTGGTACAATGATCTCCCCTTACTTCACAATGTCAGAAGTTTCTAGACTGGGCATGCTGGAGTATGCCTGTAATCCCAGCTCTTGGGAGGCTATAAACAGGCAGATCACTACTAGTCCAATCTAGTTGTGAGACCCTAAAAACCCTGTAGATCCCTCCCTAAAACAATACAAGAAAAAGAGGAAGTTTCTGAAGTTGTGATCAGCACCTTAAGAATTGTTGAAGTGGCACAATCACCGCAGAACACACACACACACACACACACACACACACACACACACACTCCTGTACAGTTTTCCAAGGGATTTTTGTGGACACCCTGAAGTTCAGCTATGGACACGAACAAGAGCCTCAGCAGAGAATCCCTGTCCGTATAGCTGGACACTGTCCCAGTGAGGGTGGAGGGCTAGCCTGGCCCTGTCTTTCTGTACTTGCAAACATATACCTCAAAGTCTTACTGTCCTGGAAGACGGTACAAAAATGTTGCTCTGGAGGCAAAACTGGTCTAAGCTGCAACTTGCTGCTGATCAGCTGTGAAACTTCTGCCAAGTGCTTGTCCTTTCTGAGCCTCTGAAGAATGGGACTAGTAGAAATCTCTATGTCGTGGGACTATTCAAATGAAAATGCATGCACATCCTGTTGGATGCAGTGCTCAGGCATGGTAGCTAGGAGCAGGGCCGGCCTCAGGTTAGGCCATCCACAGTGTTGTCATACACGCAAGGCTTGGGATTGGTAGGTATCATCGTCAGCAGACTCCAGGTATGGCAGGATCGTGGTACTCACTGCAAGGACTGGCTCCTTCTTTGTTTAATTTTTTTTTTTTTTTTCGGAACCAGGGATTGAACTCAGACCCTTGCGCTTGCCAGGGAAGTGCTTATTCCACTGAGCCATCTTCCCGGCCAAAATGGAATAAGGATTTTTTTTTTCTCTGAATGCTTTCAGGGCAGGTTTGGCTGGCTTGAGTTGTGGGGATTGAACCTCAGCAACCTGAGCCTGACTGCTTTGTTGAAGCAGCCACTTAAAGAACTGAGCTAAGGGGCAGGCCCCCTCCTTCTTGTATCTTGGTGCACTCTTTGTGAGCAATGAGCAGGCACTCTGATGGGGGGTATGTGTGTGAGGAGACCTCAGAACCAGGGACAATTTTACAAGACTGAAAAAGGTCAGTTACACAACAAGACATGCACACTAATATGGTAAAGAATCCTGAAAACCTCATTGTTACTCACTCACAATTTGCCAGGAGAATAAATTAAAAGGAAAAATGTGATATAATAAGAATCCTCTCAGTAAGCTTGAAACCACATCCCCCCAGGGTATCCCAAGTCCTAGACTGCCACAGCTCCTCTCAAGGGACTATTCCCAAACCTCAAGGACCAAAAACTTCCAATAGATGCTCTTAAGGCTTTTTTAGTGTCGTAACTCCATTTTAAAATATTTCCTTGGCAATCATGTATCAAAACGCATCTCATTTCTCCTGTTCTCCCTCTTATTAAGGAGAGTTCCAGATCAGGGTATTTGGTTTTTTTTTTTTTTTTCAAAATTTTATTGATAAACAGATAGCAAAGAGACAGTTTCAAATCAAATCGGTAGGACAGTTTCAATAACTAACACACTGCATATATTCTTCTTTTTTTTTCAAAGTTT
>NW_004524717.1:3419514-3435193 GCF_000260255.1 Octodon degus | reverse complement strand
GGATAAATCCTGAGGGGATTTCACTGACCTTCTCAGACCCAAAAGCTACAACTCAGATCAGGGTATTTGGGAAGCAAAAAGAAAGAAGGAAAGAAGTGCAGAGAAAAAACTCAAAAAACCTCATAGGGGCAGAGTGGGCCCGACAGAGGCAGCGTATGCTCAGCACGCAAGAGGTCCCAGGTTCCATCTTCAGCATCGGAAAGATAAAGGAAAGGCCAGCCAAATAGCTCAGCAGATTAAAGCTCCTGCAAGCAGGCACGGGGCGGGGGTTCAATCCCTGGGCCTGCCCCACCAGCTCCACCCCCAGGGTGTGCTGAGACAGCAATTAAGACTGGGCATGGTGGCATGCACCTGTCATCCCACCTCTTGCGAGGCTGTTAATAGGAAATGAGCCCTGTTTTGGTCCAGGATATCCAGGCAGCCATGAGAAGAACTACGAGTCCAATCTAGTAGTGAGACCCTGAACACCCTGTATACCCTTCCCTAAATACAAAAAAAGGAAGAAAAAAAAAAAAGAAAGATAAAGAAGCCTCACAGAAGGGAGGAAAGAAAAACGCCCTGCCACTTATAGCTTTGGTATAGAATGTGGATTTGTTAGTTGAAGGAGAATTATAATGTTATATCTGTGGTTTTCTAGCTCCAGATTGAGCACTGAGATGCTTGGGGCCATGAAGTGTCACCAAAACATTATATCCATGTCCAGGCTCAATCTCAGCGTGCCCAGAGGTGGGGCTGGCATGGCACCCTCCAACCCTGGCTGCTGTGCTCTGCTTAAGCAGGCACTTTAGTCTGCTGAGCTATCCGGCTGGGCCAAAAGTTAATATTTTTAAAAATAATTATAGTAAGAGACACATGGCCGTTAATCCTTCTCAGAATCCTCCTCTCACTTCAAACACACTTACCCCATCATTCTTGACACTTTCTGAAGCAGTTCTGGAAGTCCTCTTTCGTGAATGTCTTTAGTTGCTCTGTCTTGGCTGCCTCTGTGTCCTGAGTCAATTTAAAATATTTACCTTTCATGGTCATTTTGACTTTGGAGGAAAACCAGAAGTCGCACAGTGTCAGACCCAGTGAATAAAGCGGATACAGACGCACTGCAGTACTGGTACTTGACAGAAATTGCCATAAACATTTTGGTCCAACATATTCAAGCAGCCATAAGAAGAAATGGTGAAAGGAGATTTGCAGAGCTGCTTCAGAAAAGGGCAAGAAGGCTGGGGAGATAGTTCAGGTGCGTAAGTGTTAGCCTGGTAAGTGCAAGGTCCTGAGTTCAATCCCTGGTACCAAAAAAAGAAAGAAAGAAAGGAAGAAAAAGAAAAAAAAGAAACAGTTTCATATCCACCTTTATTATAGCTCAAATAGCTCAGTGGACCAAATAGCTCAGTGGATTAAAGTGCTTGCAAGCAGGCACAGGGACCAGGGTTTCAATCCCCAGCCCTGCCTTGATGGCCCCACCCTCGGGGCACACTGATACAGCAATTGAGACTGCATGCCTATAATCCCAGCTCTTGGGAGGCTGTAAACAGGCGAATCACTACAAGTCTGATCTACACAGTGAGACCCAGAACACACTGTAGACCCTTCCCTAAAAAATATGAAAAAAAGAAAAAGAAAAAAGAAAAAGCAAGAGCGATGGGATAAGTGTGTTCAAGGTAGGCGAGAATATTCTTAGTGGACTGATAACAAGGAGTCTTGAATCATAGTCATTTTTTACTCCTTATTTAAATATTCACTGTATGTTTGGGTCACAGCTTGTATAAGCACCTTATAAAATAACTTCAGAATGGAACTGGGTTGATTACAATCATTGGTCCCTTCAGACATTAGCAAGGGGATCAAGCCATGCTCTACTTGATGCCAAACTTCGGGGTTCAGAAGGAACCTTAAGCTGGCAGCCTGTATGTGCAGGTCCCTGTGGACAGAGCACAGAGTGCGTGGCTGCAAGTGAATGGTGGTGCAGAGCAATCCTTCATCAGGAGCACGTTTAGCCCAAAGTCTTTATCTTAGGTCTGCTAGATGAGATCTGTTTTCTACCCTGAAAACATCCGTGTTCAATCCTGTTGAGGGCAGGAGCCAAGAGGTGGCTGGTGGGAGCTCATTCATGCACAGACCTCTGTCCCAGTGCTGAGGGCACCTGACCAGTGCAGCTGTGTCCCGCTGGGTGCTCATCTAGAGGATCCAGTGACAATCCTAGCTTTGGCCTGCAGGTATGTGCACTGCAAATTGTACTCTGGATAAGTCATTCAGGAAAGGCTTATTGATCCCAGCCTGGCCCTGGGAGGGTTCTTTGGTGGAGCAGGAGAGAGAGGGGCCAAGTTTACATGCAGAACCTGCCTTCATGTGCACTGAACACAGGGAGCACTGGGGCATTAACAGCAAAGGGGGTCTCAGTCCCAGCAGCGTGCATGCTGGGGGCCGCTGGAGAGGCTCAGTGGAGAGGTCTCCACGCAGTCCCAACTCAGGAGAGAGAAGACAAAATGCCAGGCAGGAAGGGGTGGGCTGTGCATTGTGCCACTCAGGAAACAAGTTTGCTTTGAAGCTAGGAAGGCAACTGGCATCTCTCTGCTTCAGCACAAAGGCTGCCTCTTTCTGCATGCTGGCTCAGCAGACTCAGCAGAGAGGGCACGAGGAGTGGAGGCTGGGCCACCTGTGTGAGGCCAGCGGTGTCTATTCAGGGTGCACTGATGACACAGGTGGGGCAAGGCATCCAGGAAACATGTCTGTTCTACATGGCCAGGATATCACCTGTGCACACACATTTGTGCACACACGTGAGGATTCCTACATGCATCACATGCATACCACATGCAACACATATAACACACAAAGCACACATGTGCACATACACAACACACATATACGTACACACATGTGCTCACGTACCCATCCCACTTACATACAACATATGCGTATACCAATCATCACTTTCACACTCAGCATACGTCCTGCCATCTAGCCCAAACAGGACACACGTACACATACTGCACAAGCCACATACACACATTATATATATCATTTATAAATACATATCACTCATATGTCATGTGTACATAACCCCATGCCACATACATGCAAGCTTATAGATATCACATGTGCAGACACATAGCACACATAGCCCATACCCATCACATGTATACACACCACACACTCATTCCATGTACACCGCACCACAGACTCACCGCACCCATAGGTGCAGATGCATACAATACCATACGTACCACACATATATACTTCATACACCAGACACATATAACACACATTATGCACATACACATCACACATAGACTATGCACGCTGACACATCCTTGAAGTCCAGACCCACACATACTACACACTGCACCACAGACACACCTCCCTCCACACACACAGCAGCCCACATATGTGCTCCCCACAGGCTGAGGCTGCTTTGAGAATGCAAGGCACTGAGGTGACAGGTGCCTCACTTGACACCTACAGGCCCTACCCAGTGGCAGCCACATGGCCTCCTCTGAGAGGGCCTTGTCACACAAACAGCTCCAGACTGTAGCCACTGCTGGCCAGTCATACAATGTCCAGGCAAAAGATGAGACAGGGAGGCTGCTTAGGGCTGGGAAAAGGGCAGGGTCCCTGCTCCGAGACTGTCAGTCAAAAAATGTGTCTGTCACCTGGTATTGCAGTGCAGCAGACATTCTGATTGGGTTGCAAGGACTTGAAGCTTGTAAGAATGACAGGAATGACTAATCTGCATTTCTTTGCATGTTAGACCTCCCCTGCAGGCTGGGTGCTTCGATGGGTGCCCTGCAGAGTTGACCCCAGTCCTCCTGCTGCACTGGGTGTGGTACTTCCATGTCCACCTGATGGTCTGGAGACAGAGGCAGGGTGAGGTCAGGATCCCTGCCCAAACAGAGTGCATAAGGTGAAAACAGGGCTGGAGCCCAGCTACACAGCTCTCCAGCCTGTGCTCTCCAGTTCTGGACTCTACTTACATTGTGCTGAGAGGTTTCAGTTGCCCTTGAAAGAACTGAACTATGACAAAAATGACAAAACATACCCATGGAAAGGGTATGAGATCAAGCAAATCAGTGTGGTGTGAAATGTGTAGCTGATGACACTGGACACACAATTTTAAGCTATATTATTCTTGAGTTTCAGAACAAAAATGTTGCTAAATGCTTGTCACAACTGGGTGTGGTGGCATATGCCTATAATCCCAGCACTCAGGAGGCCCAGGCAGGAGGATTGCCTTGAATTCAAAGCCAGTCTGGACTACACAGTGAGACTCTGTCTCAAAGAACTTAAATAAAAAAATAAATGCCACAACCACTGATTTCAGAAACTTTATAAAAATGAAAGTTGGCTCGGTAGATATCTAAGTCCGGCAGTCCAAATTCGGAAAAGAGCTAGCTCCTGCTCTCATCTCCACCTGTGGGAACTTCCCTGTCCTCTCTCAGAGGCCCCTGACCAAATCTCTGTTGGCTTTAGGATTGGCTGAGTGATTTTCAGTTGACTTAAAGACATGGAGGAGTTGGTCACCAGCATTCTGGGAGGCTGAAGTTAAAGGATCTCATGTTTCAACCCAGCCTGGGAAACTTAGCAACTTAGCAAGACTGGGGCTGTTACTTAGGGGGAGAGCACTTGCCTAGCATGTAAGTTGATACACAATACTGTGAAAAGCCAAGAAGATAGAATGTGGAATGCAATTGCCAACTTACTCCCCTAAAATAGGGGTTCTCAAGCTGTGATCTACAAATTTCTGGAAGTTTCTGAGACTCTTTTTGGGAGAATGTATATCTTAAACTATTTTCTTAATCACTGTAGGGCAGGTTCATGCACTCTCCCACTACATTAATATGCATACAGTAGCAGCGATTGGTAAGCCTGTGACGTCTTAGCATCAACCACTGCAGTAGTGCTGGATTTCACTAGGACTCCTCACATTGTACCACTATACATTTAGACAGGCTAAGACTCACTTGAAGATGCACTAGACAAAGAAGATAATTTCAGAGTTTTATTACATTTTGAACATTGAGTATGAGAAGCACAGGAAAGACCAATAGACCATAAAATAACAGATCATGAATAGTTCATTTAAATGGTTTTGGACTCCATATTGAACTCACCCTTAAGAAACTACATTTGCAGAAATTGGAATGAAGTAGATATTTATAATTCTGTGAGTTAATGATCACTAGAGAAATAGATGTAATATGTGTGTGTGTGCATGTAAAATGAGAGAAACTGAAAATGTTTAAGAAAAATCACACCTGAATAGGGCTGTAGTGGCATAACCAAAGAATTTGTTTAATGACAATGAAATGTTACATTTCTGCAAAATCCTCTAAAGGAGGCAAAGGCCACCGGCCCCACCGTGGGCGTGCTGGAAGCCTGGGTGTGGTGGTGGACACCTGTAATCTCAGCACTGGGAGGCTTGAAAACAGAAGGATCACTATGAGTCTGAGTTGTGGAGTGAGACCCTGCACAAAATACATTAAAACAAAACTTTAAAAAAAAGGAGGCAAAGGCAAGTGTCATGGGATAGGTGCCTTATTAAAGTTGCATGGAAAGAAAAGCCAACAGACAGTAGAATTCCAATAGTGAAGTCCTCTCACATGATGATCCTCCTCTCTCTTGTCTCCCTCACAGTAGCCCCAAAGGGTTTCAAATGTAGATGCAGGTTAAGCAAATTAGCTTTTTATATTTTGTATAGTCTTTATTATTTTGCATTATATCACAGTATTGTGATCATTTAATATGAATATTTTTGAGTTGTTGAAATGAACTACCTGCATTTTCATTATTTATTATGGGGAAAATTACTTTGATATACAAGTGCTTTGGATTACAAGCATGTTTCTGGAACAAATCATGCTTACAAACCAAGGTGTAACTGTATATGAATTTACAAGTTGGGCTTATAATAGACACATGCAGAGTGAAGTGTGGACACATGGAAAAAGGGCTCAGTGTGCTGGAGATCCAAAGAATCCAGCTGAAAGTCAAAGGCCCAGAGCTCACTGTGCAATTTGATGTGTTCCATGTCAGGGACTGAAAGGGTCTGTGCTGGAAGCCAGAAGACAATGTCCAAAGAGAAGAGGAAGACTGGAGTTCCTCTGAAGAAACAAAAGTGAACCTTCCTTCTTCTTTCCCTTTTTATTCTATCCAGGAGACAAGCCCATTGGTTGGTGCCATCCGCGCCCAGGGTGGGGCTTCCCTCTTCAGTACATCTGTTCAATCACACCCAGAACCATGTGAAGCCAATCAGTTGGATTTTCTTACTCAAGCTGATACAACAGTTAACTATCACAACAATTATTTGGAAAAGCTGCTAAAATGTTATGTTCTTTTCCATTCACTGTACCAGATGTGAAAATGTAGCTGTTTTCTATTAAGCCAGCTATGAAAGAAGTTTGCAAACACGTAGAACATCATTCTTCTACTTTTTTCTTCAAAATGAAATTTTCTTATTTAAAAATGCTACAACAGGGCTGGAGAGATAACTCAGCAGTCTAAGAGCCTGCCTGACAAGTGCAAAGACCTGGGTTCCATCCTGGTACTACATGATGTACAGGCCCCACCCTGGGCGCACTGAACAGGCCACTGAGATGGAGTTTGGTGGTGCATGCCTATAATCCCAGAGCTTGGGAGGCTAAAACAGGAGGATCATTACAAGTCCTAGCTGTGTAACAGGACCCTGTAACAAATACATAACATTAAAAAAATACTAAAATTTTAAAAATGTAAAAATTTTTAAAAAGTAACATACATTATTATTATTATAGTTATTTTTAAATCAATGCATCTTTTTAAAACTTCTCACTTTTAATTCCAAACATAGTGATTATCCATCAATATAGCCAAAGCACTCTGGGAGGCTGAGGCAGGAGGATTACAAGTTTGAACCCAGCCTTGATAAACTAGCAACTTAGAGAGACCCTGTCTCAAAATAAAACATACTGAAATGACTTGGGACATAGCTCAGCACAAAGTCCTTGGGCTCAATCACCTCTATTGAATGAACAATCTCCACTGGAAGTTGTCAAGAATTTTAGGAGAGTAGGGGAATCATGACCTTTTCAGGCTGAGCATCTCCTCTGACTGACGAGAGGAAGAGATCATGGAACTATGCCTAACAAGAAGAATCCATCTGAAGCACAGAAAGCCAAAATGATACCCACACCCCCACCGTGGCCACCAGAGTCTGCCAGCCAAGTCTGGAATAGGAATTTGGTAACAAACGATGAATGTGGCCAGCACCTTGACATTCTCACAGTTTCTCTGAATTGCTGGCATATACTTGGAGCCACATTGCCTAATTTTTACTTAATGCCAAGAATAGCTGGTTCTACACCATCTTCTGATTCTTTCAGTCTTCTGAAGAAAAATTTTACCAACCCCAGCTATGTGTGGAAATATCGTGTGAGGTAGGCGTGTGTCCTAGGGAATAAAAATTGTCTTCCTTTCTTCCAAGATTTATACCTCCAACGAACTCTAACTAGAGCCCAGAAAGGACTTATATAATTTTTCAAATAAGGCACTATGAGAATAAAGGGTGTCAGTAACCAGGAGGTACCATGAGACATGACATTTTTGCTATATATTCTACAGTAGCTGAATTAGTCAGCTTTCTGTTACTGTGACAAATACCTGGTATAATCAACTTATAATGAAGAAAGGTTTGTTTGGCTCATGGTTTCAGAGATTTCAGTTAATGGCCACATGGCCACATTGCTTTTGGGCCTAGAGCAGCACAGTATATGATTCAGGACATGGTTTGCTTTATGGCAGCCAGAAACAGAAAGAGCATCAAGAAGAATCCAGGGTCTCAATAACACCTTGAAGACTTCACTCTAGTGAACTTTCTTCCTTCTATGAGGCCTCACCTCACAGTAGTACCACCCGGTGAAGTTCACTTCTTTTTCATGCGGCATTCAGGGAAACTGCAGGTGCAAAGTAGAGGTGTAGTCAGAATCAACAGTTGTTAAAATGTGATCCCTGGACCACAGCCTCAGTCTCACTTAAGAATTTGTAGAAATGTAAGTTCTAGGGTGCCAGCCCAACCCTACTGAAAGAGAAGCTCTTCTGGGGGAGGAAAGGGTATCAGTCTGTACTTCAATAAGCCCACAGATCTCGCTGACATGCCTCAAATTTGAAGCTCACTACTGTGGATAAAAGGTCTTTAGCCCTGAATTTTTCATCTACCATTAGGGAGTACATTGTCCTTCTCCCAATCGGCTCTTCAACTCCCAGCCATCTCTCCCACTTCACATTGGCGCAGAACCTTGTTTCTCTCTGGCATCAATCCCTTCACAAAATGAAATGTGAGCAAATAAGACTTAAGCCATCAAGTTTCATTTTTTAAAAAAATCCCTAAATGTGGAACTCAGAAGTATTGCTCAGAGCTTGACTTCCTTGGCCTCATGTTTTATCTCTGATGTTTCCCATTAAATTCTACTTCTTTGACGGCTCCATCTCTTTTTGGAAACACGTATCTTTAATCTCTTTTTTGCTTCTGTATAACTACAGGAAGCATTCACAACTGGGAAAGTGAAGGACTTTCACCTTTGCCCTACTTTCCCCTCCCCAGTTTTAGAGCAAGAATAATTAGACAGATCCTTTCTCACTCCTTTCTTGGAGCTCCAAGGAAAAGGAGGAGTCCTGCGCTGGGCTCCTATGGCTGGCACCACACTGTCAGCACTTGCCGAGTGCTTCTGGGACTTGTTCATCTTCCTAACTAGAACTACTAAGCCTGGCCCGCTGCATCAAAATGTGTCCAACCAGCCCAATTTATTTCCATTGGAAGAAATATTTCATATTTAAGATTTTTTTGTTGAGACTCAAATCTTAATCCTACAAGAAGCACATATCTACTCCAAAAGCCAAGTGGAAATAACAGTATTAATCCCCAACCCCACCTCACCATATTGCAAGGGACACAGAGGTGGTGCTGTTGAGGACATCAGAGCCACCTGCAAATGTGAGCTGTTGAGAATCTCCCTGCACAGACTCTGTTCCTATGCGCCACCAAAGGCACCAAGTGAGACTCAAGTTCAGAGATGGAAGCTACAAGTCTTTCTTGGAACACAGGCCAATAATTGCTACTTTGGTTCTCTCTGTTTCCATTACATATGCAATATAAAGTCCAGGACAATCTTAGCAGCAGAAGCATCACTTTCGAATATTAAATCACACATGCACAGTCACCACCTTCTTCCAGGTATTATGTCTTCTTGTCACCATAATACCTTCCAGAAAAAAACATATTGATAGATATAGTTTTTTATGGGCTGTTCTTGAGCTGGAAAGATTAGGATGCATGAAAAACTATAGAAGGAAATTTAATTTTAAGGTCTTAAAGCAATCTGGCTTTCTCCAATTTGACACCTCAGAGAGCAAAATGTTGGTCATTTGGACCTAGAGACTTGTGTGTTGTTAGTTTCCAGTCACCTGTTGAACTTGTACCGCAGCTGTGCCTGAAAATGAGTCACACACCAAATCACCAGTCACCAGATTTGGGAGGAAGAGTTCATCAAAGGTCTCATCTCTTATACCGCTACCTTTGGGCAGAAGCACCTTATGTTAGATAAAACATTGTGTTCTTAAAGGTCTCTAGAGAAATATTCCATTCTTTATCTCTTCCCTGTAGTGACTGGACAGGCTTGCCATCCTTCACAGAACAACTTATGAGGACTGATTGCTTATTCCCCCATTCATGTATTGAAGGCCTACTGCTACCATCTCTTACTTAGGTAAACTAATAAACAAGTAATTGAGTGAGGATTTCAAGGTACAACACATATCTGGGAAGGACTTGTACTGAGGAACATGGTGTGCATTCAATGCTCTCTCTTCCCTGTCTGTCCACCTACACACACACACACACACACACACACACACACACACACACACAGAGCTATCATGTGAACACATGGCAAGATGGCGTCTATCCACAAGCCAGAGAAAGAGCCCTCACCAGAAACTGTACTCTGCCAAAACCTGATCTTAGACTTTCTAGTCTATAGAACTGTGAAAAATACACTCATGTTTCCCAAGTCACCCAGTCTGTAGGCTTTTGATACAGAATCCCTACATGATGAAGATGACTGCTTATCCCACAAGGTTCTGCTGGATCATCCAGGACTCTTGGCAACGAGGAGCAAAACCCAGCTCTGGCTCTGTGAAGCAGTAAAAGCCATTAGAGGATGTTACTTGGAGTTCTCAAACTTGCTGGAAAGTCAAAAGAACTACTTAAGACAACAAGAACCTAAAAGACCTGGAGGGAAGGGTCTTGAAATAAGGCAACAAGGTAGCATGACCAGACATCATTGTAACAGGGACTAGCACAACTGACAGACCTAATTCCTGACACTCTTCTCCTCTGTCACATACACAGAATTCAAAGTCAAGAGCAAGCATCTAATTGATCAAGCTCAGGTTGCTGACCCACCCAGCCTCCCTGAAGCTGGAGGCAGATGGAGAAAGCATCTGGCTTCCTCGCTTAGCCTTCATAATGGAGGAAAGACAAAGGAAGATGGGAAAGATGCCCAACGGGAGGATGCAGTTTCAAACAGGGAACTGATGTCTGTTAAGAAGAAAAATATATTTTTGATGGCCCAGAAGGGTAAGTAAATAAATAAATAAAAGTTTCTGCCCTAAAGGTGTATGGGTATTGAATATTGGGATTGCAATCAAATCATGCCACATACACTGGTGTAATAGGAAGGGCCTTTGCAAGGACCTATACAGAATAGCTGGTGTCCCACTAAGCTTGATTCCCATACGCCCTGATTGCCATGTTTCCTTGTCCCACATTTCTCAAGGGAGTGGGCTGCTAGACATCCCTTCTGTTCATAAAAATCCTCTCTGTGTTAGGAACACAGGTAGATGTGTTATACTTGGGCAGATTTTTTTCACCATCCCATCTCTGAGCTTGGATTTTTTTTTTTTTTTAACAAGGTGCAGTGACTTTCTAAGCATTATCAACCTAGACCATGGTGTGAGTGGTTACAACAAATGTCTGAGGTGGAGAAATAGGGAGTGGTGTGTGGCCACAGATGAACTGATCTACCATACTGGGAAGAAACTG
Source organism: Octodon degus (assembly GCF_000260255.1). Lineage (NCBI taxonomy): Eukaryota > Metazoa > Chordata > Mammalia > Rodentia > Octodontidae > Octodon > Octodon degus. The sequence continues at coordinate 3,424,128 of NW_004524717.1, read as the reverse complement.
ACCTATCCCTGCTGAGGTCCTCCCCACATGAACTCTGAGGCACATCTGAGGAGGACACTGTGGGCCGTGCTGGGGGAGCAAGAGATGCACACGTTTTATGATCTGAGAGCTGTTTCCTGTAAGATATACCATTTCTAGGAAAGAATGAAGGCTGCCAAAGTATGAGGCAATGTTTTGATTGCCTTTATTTTAGAGATAAAATATGAATTTTTATTTTATGTATATTGAAAACACTGTGTCAGCTTTTCTGAGGCATAGGTTTTACAATGCATCACTCCTGTGATCACAAGCTTCCTCTCATGCATACTCTGACACTTCTGAGTCACTGCTTGATGCAGGGTCATTGACAGCTACATGACAAGTTGTATGTACAGCGTTTTGCTATATGCACTGTACTGTGTTCCAGGAAGAGTTTTAATGAGATTGTGTTTCTTAGAAAAACTCATAAAAAAGCTAAACAACATTGGTTCTAAGCTTCTGAACTGGCTCTGGCATTATTTAGAATTAGACCTCTTTTATTCCTACAGTAATTGTTAAACTCACGCTAAGCACTTTTCTCCCCACAAGACAACTTATCTCTTGGAGTTCTGTGTGCTCCCCGATTGTCACCAGGACTTCTCTAGGCTGCCACCACTTAGTCTATAGATTTGGATGCTGATATTTTCTTTTATATTTAGAAAGGGTCTTACTGTGTAGTTCAGGCTGCTTAAACTCACTGTGTCTCCCAGGTTGTCCTCAGACTAGCAGCTGTCCTCCTGCCTCAGCCTCCCAAGTGCTGGGATTACAGGGGTGTACCACCACACTCGGCAGGATGCTGGCGTTTTTAAAGAGGAGGCAATGGCCACCGAGTGACTCCTGAGACCTGGATGACTGCGACAGCAGTGAATGAAGAAAGGCAAGTATGAATTTCAGAAACAATAAATGTAAAAATAAAAAAAAATTGAAGTCTATCAAACATGAGCTATAAAATGTGCTTTGTAAATTTAGAAACATTGAGCCGAGGATATAGCACAGTGGTGTAAGTGCCTGCCTGGCAAGCCTGAGGTACTGAATTCGGTCCCCAGTACCACAGAAAAAAATAAAAAGAAAATAAATGCATACTAAAAATAAAATAAATTTAGAAACATTGAACAATGAGTAGAAAAAAATAAACATTGCTTTATCATAGTTACTGTCACACTAAACATAGGCAATAGGAACCCATGGTGTTATGTGGTCCCATTGTGGTGAATTTATATTGAGTCCACACCAGAAAGCACCAGTTAACAGGAGGTATGGGTGCCAGCTCCATCTCTATCCAGATGCTTTGCTTTGTCCTGGAGTCTATCTTTCACCCGACATCTTCCCTGAGCTTGAGCTTCACCTTGAGGGAAAGAGAAGTGGAGCTGAGGATGGAATGAGGGTGCCTTGGTTTGAAAATCTGACACCAGTGGACAAATGGCCTGTGAGTGTCAGTGGGTACTGGAATTGGAAGAAGGCCACATTATGGGCTCTGGAAGCTTAGGGTTAGGTTGAATGTGCCATCTGAAGATGTTTTGTAAAGGATAAAACATAGGTGATTGAACCAAGACCAACTTTAGATAGCTAGCATTGGCCAAGAACACCTGGGAGCCCAGAAAGTTAAAAAAAAAAAAAAAAAAAGATAAAATCAAGCCACAGGAAACACTAATTATCTAAGCACAATGCATCAGTGAGTCTTGGTTAATGACTTCATCTGTATCTCCTGCCAAAGCAGGGCGTTGGCTGGCCAGATTGGAAGAAATGACCAGTAGATAAACTATACCTAAAATGGATGACAAGAAAGGGCCAATGAAGAGTTTGATTATGCTGGAGCACAAGTGAGGTTGACACAGGACCCACAGTCTTTTGAGCATCTCAGTAACACATAGAATTCTTTCTTTGAAGTTCAAAAGGATTTTTCACCATATTTGACTGTCACTCTGTACTCATCCTGATAGTCCTAGGGGGACAGCTTGATTCCACATGTAGATTCTTCTATAAACATATTTTCACCTAATGTCATTGAACCCAATCAAAAATTAGACAACTAGAAACAAAATGAACCTTCCTTTAAAGCACTGACACCCTACCTGCTCTCACACAGCTGGAGCTTCCTGTTATCATGAGCCTTGAGGGTCTGGAGGTCCTGGCCAACTGCCACAACAATTTGTTCATGATGGTGGCTTAATGACAAAGAGGAAATCTCTTACTGACTGCTGGGGCAGCAAAACCTTTCCAAAGAACACAGCTTTGTGTTACTGTAGCCACAGGGAACAACTGGGCTGGGGATAACTTCTCATTTCCATTGTGAATGTTCCAATGACGACAAGCTCTTCAGGAAATCCTGGGTCCTACATATACATATATATATATCCCTCCTGCTGATGCCTTTCAATCTTAATCAAGACCTACATCATCGGTGAGCCTAGCCACAATGGAAAAGAAGAAAAACAAAATTCATGTTGCAAATGCCCTGCCCAGACTTTTGACACCGTGTACCAATGCTCTTTAGGATAGAGGATACTGTGGAAACACCTGGTGCAGGCAGTGACAAAGAAAGGGACTCATAGGAAGCTGGCTTGTATGTGAGAGACTGTTCTATTTTCATAGCTTAGTTTAGTTCGTTTTGGTTACACTTTTAGTCTAATAAAAAAGTAATTTTTAAAATCTAAAAGTCAATCATTTTCAGAATTTGAAGACAAAGAACACAGTGTGCCACTACAACTATTAAAGAAATATTATCAGAGGTCGTTGTTCTAGGTTGAATTCTGGCTTTAGGCCCTCCAAACGCAGGCCAAAGCAAAATGGAGCCACTCATGCAAAGCATAACATCGATAAAGTAAAACTTTAATAAGAGAACGGGCAGATCCCAAAGCTGACCAGGTTTTCCCTAAAACCTAGGGACTCCAGTTTATCTGAGTCAGTGAAATAAGGAAATTTCTACTTTAAACTCCCACCCCACTCCCAAAAGAGTTGAAGTAACTTAGTCAGTTTTCCATTACTGGGGGAAACAGGTGAGATGATAAGCTTACAAAGAGCAAAAGTTTATTTTGGTTTATGGGTTCAGAAGTTTCTGTCCATAATCAATTGGCCCCTGGCATGGTTAGGAAGGATGTCAATTTGCTTGGCTTTGGGATCACCCTGGGCGAGCAGTGGAACACACTTCTGGGTATGTCTGGGTAGGTCACGGAGCTATGTCTTCAGATACTGTGTATGGTCTCTTATCTCTGTCCACCTGGCAGTGTTTCCCAGTCCTAATCCTAACTAATCACCTGTGCTGTACTCCATCTTTCTGCTGTGATCTTTTTGCCTTGAAGTCAGAAAATGATAGAGTGGATACCCAGAAACTGTGGGGCAAATTAAATCACTTCTCTTCCTTTAAGTTTGGCATGGGGCATATTGTGTCCAGCAGCACAAAAGCTGACTAATACATTCCTGTTGGTCATGTAGCACATTATGGCAGAGAGCATGTGGTGGCTCCAACTGAATGTCACCATGACCAGGAAGCAAAGAGAGAAAGGACTACATCAGGTCCCACAGCCTCCTTCAAGGTCATGCCCAGTGACATAAAGACCTCCTGCTAGGCTCTCTCTCTTAAGGGCTCCACCTCCTCCCATAGCACCATGGCTTTTAACAGGTGGTCCTTTGAAGAAAACTTAGCCAACTCACAGCATTACTCAATTAAGTTTTTTTTGTCATTGTTGATGATGTTCCCTTTCCTTGCTCCCATCTTACAAACCCAGTGTTCTGCTATTGTAAGTGGAGGTGTTTATTCCATTTTGTAGAACAGAGGCTGCCTCGATGCCATGTTGCAAATGAAAGGTAATTCTATTTAGAATAAATGGGTTGTAATTTTATCTTTTGCTCTCAGTGAGTCTTTTCTAAACTCCTATGAAATAAACTGGATTTATAGCAGAAATCATCAAAAATTTATTTCATCCTAGCCCAAAATAACCTGCATGGTTTTGCTCATGATTTCCTTGATTTAATTCCCTTTGCTAGATGGAGTGGTCACTTCTTTGAACATGTTGTGTAACATGAGACCATCTTAACAGACTGGAGTAGGGGTCCCCCACTGGCCTTGGAGAAGTGAGCTGCCTGGCTATCAGCGCCACATGACTGAAGAGGCAGGCAACTCCAGGAGCTCAACATGGCCCAGTTCACATCCAGGGAAAAAATGGGGACTCTACTCCCATAGCTGCAAAACAAGCAAGCAAACATTGAAATCACTGTCAACTTGGAAGAGCTTCAAAAAAAGTGCCCCCCTGGCTAATGCCTTGATGGAATATATTTCTGATGGGGCATATTATACAGAGTTGGTTTTGTTCGTAAATATTGCCATATTGCCACTCCTATTGTGATGGTTAATCTTGATTGTCAACTTGATTGGTTTGAGATATGTCTAGGATATTAGTGAAGTGCACACTTCTGGGTGTGTCTGAGTGGGTTATGGGTGTAACTTGTGGACTATGTCTGGTGCCTAGCCCCTTCCTCTCTGATCTCTCTCTGTCTCTCTGTTTCTGTCTGTCTCTCTGTCTCTGTCTCTTGGTCTCTGTCTCTCAGTCTCTGTCTCTCAGTCTCTGTCCTTCTATCTCTGTCTCCATCTCTCTGTCT
>NW_004524717.1:3408762-3419384 GCF_000260255.1 Octodon degus | reverse complement strand
TCTGTCTCTCTGTCTCTGTCTCTCTGTTTCTGTCTCTGTCTCTCTCTGTCTCTGTCTCTGCCTCTTTCTCACCCCCTCCTTCTCTCCCTCCCTCTCCTTCCTGTTGCCATGAGTTAAGAACCTTTCCTCTACCAGACCTTTTTCACCATTACATTTCTGTCATGGTGCCAGTGGCTCATGACAGGCAAGCTGACCCTTTTCTTAAAGTTGAAAGAACTTGATTGTCTTTTCTTGTATTTGTAGGACACTTCTCTTTCCTCTTTAGTGAAATATCTTTTTATATCTTTCTCCCATTTTCCCTTGGCTTATTTGCCCTTCAAATAATCAGTTAATATATATTATTTTTAAAATCCTAAATATGAAGCATTTTCCTATTATATATAATAAGAATACAAATTAAAAGTATTTGCATGTTAAAATCTGCAGCACATGCTGTTTTCTTGTATTTGTTTATATTTTTCTTACCAGGCAGAGGCTTTTAATTGTCAATGTGTAGTCAAATTTGTGAATTTATGTATTTTGATTTGAGGGCTTTATAAGGCCTCCATTACTTCAAGAGTATAAAAAAATAGTCTCCTTATTTTCTCAAAATATTTTTATAGCTTTGTTCCTGTGTTTTTACTTTTATTCCATCTGGAATTGATTTGTGGGCCATATACTCCTCCACTCACCCCAGTCTGGGGTCCAGTCTTACTCTTCACTTATCGTTGCCTTAAGCCAGGTCACCAGAAATTCCAGTGTTGCTGAATCTGAGAGGCTGTTCTGTAGCCTCATTCTGTTTGACTTCTCAGCACAATCTATCAGAGTTGGACAACTTTAAGAAAACAAAAACAACAACCAAAAAAAAAAAAAAAAAACCCTGTTATTCTCTTGGCCTGGGGGACAGTAGACTTCTCTCTCCATCTCATCAGCTTTCTCAACCTCCCTTATCAGATCATTTCTCTTCCTCTTCTTCACATTTTGGTATTTCTTAAGGTTTGGTTCCAGTCCATCTTTTTGTCTCTCTGCCCCCAAGCTTTCTGCGCTCTTGCCAATAATTCCTTAATTACATCTCTATCATGGTGTCTTCAGTTTTCTGTGTTCCTATCAGCACCCCTCACTTCTCTTTGGACATTCTGCTTAATGTGCTCTGCCCTGAACCCCTTGATTCACACTCTCTATTCCAAACCTCTATGCTTCACCACTATCTGTTCCTTTGGTGTAGACTGGACACCACCAGGCATCATCCTTCCTTTCCCTTCCCTCCATCCTGTATTCAGCCCTTCTGATCCTGCCAACTTTATCAGTGGAATGTGTCTTGATGGATCTGCCAGCCTTTATCTCCACAACCACCTCCTCACCCTGAGGCTACCATCCCTCCCTACTTCTCCACACCCACCTCCCTACGCCTGATCTCACGTCCCACAGCAGGCATCTCCTTTTAAAAGAAGGTACAAGGGCCCTGCTTTACACATCTTGGTGGCTTCCCCCCATGGGACTTGCAATAATCCAAACTTCTTTGCAGACTTAGTGTGGCCTGGACCCTGCCCCCACCCTCAGGTCTAGCCACCCTCCCTCTTGCCTGGTGCTCCTGGGTCTTGCTTCAGATCCTTCCTTCCTTCCTTTCTTCCTCTCTCCCTTCTTTCTTTCTTTCTTTCTTTCTTTCTTTCTTTCTTTCTTTCTTTCTTTCTTTCTTTCTTCTTTCTTTCTTTCTCAATCTCTCTCTCTCTCTCTCTCTCTCTCTCTCTCTCTCTCTCTCTCTCTTTTCTTTCTTTCTTTCCCAGGAATTGAATTGGGGACCTTGTGCTTCCCAGGGAGATACTTGTGGCACTGAGCTGTCTCCCCAGCCCTTCCTTTCAGATTATGCCACAAACTCAGACCTACACTGCAGAGGTGGGTGGCCTGGAGGAAGCCTGCATGCGCTTCCTAGGGCAGTTACAACCCACCTCCACAAACCCCGTGGCTCTAAACGGTGGACAATTATTCTCTCACAGACTTGGAGGACAGGAATCCTAGTGTATTTTATAGATGAGAAACTGAGGTTTTAAAAGACTCATGTGACTTAGAGAATTACTCTCCATTTGCTACCTACAAAAACTAACCATCTATAGTAAGATTTCTTTCTTTCTTTTCCTTTTTGGTACCAACAAATCACTACCAAGGGGACAAAAAACAGAGAAAATATTTGTTATAGCAAGTCATTTGGTGAAGCTATGGGAATATGCCATATTCCTGTGGATTGGGCTACAGAAATAACTGCAATGTAATGTCTGTGGGTTTTTTAATGTTCATATTTATACAAGAGAAGCATTTGAGATCTAGAAGACTGGGAGGGGGATATGAATTGTCTTAGAGGAGGAGAATGTTCTGTGACCTGTTTGAACATGTAAGGCGGTGTTTTCCTCTGAGTTTCATCAGTTCCTGAGGTTTAATGACCAAGGAGAACAATGATAGCTCTTTACGACTCTGCCTGAGAATTACCCTGGGACTTCACCTTCCTCCAGGCCAAGGACCCAAGCCTTTACGTTTCAGTCCCCCTGCTTTGCAAGGGCCTGCTTTTCCTCTGGAAGGATTTTAGGCTCTGGACAGACACTTACCCTGGAGTTACCCTGGAGTTAGAAGAAGATAAGTCAAGGATTATCTTATCTCAGTAAACACAGCGATCTTAGCAGGACAGCCAACCACTTCCCAGAAGAACTGGGAAGTGCAGAGGGAAAGGGAAACTATTCAGGCCTTCCCTGAGTAAACAGATCTGAAGCCTTCCAGAGAGGTATGGTTACCACATCCATCCGGGTGCCATTGTTTCTCCAGTGATATGAAACAGGGAGCTCTCTTCAGGGACAGCTGTCCCTGCCCTCAAAGTAGAAGCCCTGTAAGTGGAGAAAGGTTCCCTGGACACACCCACCTGGAGACCAGATTCCGAAGTTTGCTGCCAGGGATTTTCATTCCCATCCCACTTCCCTGCAAGGGAAAGTTCCCCAACCAGCTGTTGTTGGCATTTCCAAGAGCCACACAGAGGCTGCCATCCCATGCCAATCCTCCAGATGTTTTCATAGCATCTGGAAGCCCACACATTCCTCTGCTTTTTAAACAGCCTGCGAACTCCCTGCCTCCTCCTGCCTTCTGCCTGGGTGATGGCCGGCCCTTAGGGCTTGCTGAAGTCCTAACTGGCTCGGTGATGGATACTTCACAGATGGTAAATAAGCTCAGTGGCTGAGGGAAATTTTCATCAAATACAATTAAACTTAACTGCAGGGCTTATCCAACACTCTGATAGGCAAACTCATATTTTAACTCTCCTGGAGAAAGTAGAACTCACAGGATTCCACAGAGATGATTAAGGCATACCCATGACTGCTTGGGAAAGAAGACGTAATCTGGAAAACCTCACACTGAGCCATCCACTGAGCCGTGCACCTTCTCTGCCCTTGAAAAAGTGGAAAGATTGTGAGGGTAAAATTCGAAGTCTGCTCTGTACTAGGGATGTGCTAACCACATCATTTACAGCTGGTTTCTCTCAGTAACCCAGCAAGGTAGAGACTGTCACCCTATGCCTTAGAGATGAGAGGAAGTCATTCGGAACCAAAATAGTGACCAAATACCAAAAGCATCCAATGTCAAGGGGCCTCATACACGTTTCTTACAATGCCTGATTTGCAAAACCAAGGCCCTGTGGAGTGAGGGGCAACCTGCCTTGGTGGTGGGTGGTGGTGACGTGCTTGGCCTGCTGGGCTACAGATTACTGGTCTGTGATGTCATGGTAGCCTTGACCTGCGAAAAGAGCAGGGCAGGAGTGAAGACCTCCACGGATGCAGTGCAGATGATTCAGTCACAAGACACTCTGTGTGGTGAGAGTCTCAAAAGTTCACGGAACAAAGGTCATTCACAGTTGAGGAAGAGCTACTGTGGATCCAGGGGCTGTCAGAGGAAATCTCAGAAAGCACTGGAGAGAGCTGGCAGCGATGGAGCCGTAAGGGACAGGCGCAGGCAACCAGCTTTCTGTTTCTAGGGGGAGCTATAGGTTTGCTTTCTTCTTTCTTTCTTTCTTTTTTTAATTCAGCTTTTCATCTTGGAAGACTTCCTGAAAAGTGCGTGCAAAGATAGCCTAGGATTCTATATATCCACACCCAGTTTATCCCATTGTTAACCACTATTAGATCCAGACTGGCGCACCACTATTAACTGAAGTCTGTATTTTGTTCATTGGTCTTTGGTTTTTGTTCTGGGATCTCATCCAGGGAGCTGCCTTAAGTAGAGTTGTCTCCTTTTGCTCATGTCTGCTACATTAGACTTTGCCGTTGATGATCTTGATGATTCTGAGGAGCATCTATCAATATTTTAGAAAATATTCTCAATTGGGTTTGTCTAGTGTTACTCTCATAGGTAGACAGAGATTAAAGGCTTGCGGGGAGGAGGTGACCACAGAGATACAGTGCCATCCTCACCACATCATCTCAAGAGCACACATGTGTGTCCCAACAATCCGGGAGGCAGAGGCAGGCAGATCACAAGTTCCAGCCTGGGAACTCAATGATAACAAGTCTCAAAAATAAACAACGAATTAATGAATATGGCAAATAATTCAATGTGAGGGCCCTATGTGAAATTCTCAGTACCAGGAGAAAGGAAGAGCACATCCTAGCAAAGTGATCCATCTTGGCATTGACCTTGCTGCCTGGTCAAGGTGGTGGTTATCAGGCTTCTCACTGTCAAGGTGCTCTCTCCACCTGATTTTCTTTACCAGGCTCCTTGGAAGGAAGTCACTGTGCACTGTGCACACTTAATGGCTGGGAAGTTTTGCTCCATCTCCTTTAAAATACCTACATAAACTCTTCAGAACTCTTCTGCACAGGAGCTCTGTCAATCCCCCCACTTATTTATTAGACCATTAATTTACATATGACTCATGGCAATTGCACTGTAACTTATGTGAGTATGAACAAACATTACTATGTTATGTATTTTGTTGCTCAAATGATTCCATCTTGGCCATCAAGAACCCCTTCAGTTGTCTCTACTGTCCCTTTGATTGGCCCCATCGTTATGTGTGAGTTGTGATTTGTTTTCGAAGGTGCTTTCTCTTGTTTTTGAGCCTGTCCTTAAGGCTCTAGACTCCTCTTGTGTACTCCTGTGCCAACCTAGATGTATCCACCTTGCCAAGCCACTCTGATCCCTTCTGTTAATGAACAGTCTTCATGACAGTGTCATCAGTGCTGGGTGTGCTTGTTCTCAAAGTGATGTTCCACTCAGACTCCCTCATCACTCAAAAACAAAGAAATCCACATACACAACCATATACAACTAAAGCAAGCTAAACTTCAGTTCACAGCAATGCCTCCAGCTCCCATCTAGCACTGTGTGCATGGATTATTCTAGCTTCTTCTTACTTTTTTTCTTTGTGAAGGGGGTGGTGGGTACCAGGAATGGAACTCAGGACCTAGAGTTTGCCAGGCAGGCACTGCACCACTGAGCTATCTCCCTGACCCCATATCCTTCTCTTCTTGCTTCTCTGTAATCTCACAATCTAACAATAAGCCTGACCCCTGCCATTTATCATTCATGTTCTTCATTGTTCACTTGCAGCATATCTGTCTAGTGGTATGCGAATTGTTAACCTAGCTCTCCATGGGAGAAAGCTTTACTAAGAAACAATGCTAAAGAGAGCTTCAGCACTGAAGTTCAATTTTTATGTTGGGAAGTTTGATGGGCTTTGACACATGCGTAGGGTAATGTATTCACCATCACAGAACAGTGTCACCATCCTCAACATTCCCTAGGCTTCTTCCATCCTCCCTCTATATTTTTATAGTTTTCCCCATCTTCAAGCAAGCAGATATTTTAGATGAATACCAAATCCTGGCATATAGGCAATTAAAAACCAATATAATCTTTAGTTTCATGGTTTAAATATACTTGCAATAAATAAAAGTTTTAGAAGAATATTGTTGTAAAATGTTGATTTTGTACTATGCCTTATGTCTGACATTAAGTATCATAATTTAAAAGCTAAAACTTATTTGAGGTCATTATGCTCTTTCTACTGGAGGACAGCTACATTCCAGAAATATCAGCTCTCTAGGAGAGGTCAGGGCCTGGCCATGCTGAGTAAACAATCAATACTGTACCAAGTGCAAAAAGCGACAATATTGGATGCAACTTGCAACTGTGCCCAACTGCCCTTCAGCATGTACATAAATCCAGTGGCTTAAAAATTAAGCAAGGAACTTTTGCCATGCAACCAACTCTTACCTCATTTTTTTTAAAAAGACTAACTCATGTTTATTTTCAAACTCAAAGTTTTGCAACAAAAGCATTATTAACTCCACCCTGAGCCAAGATTGGAGTGAAACGCATTGGATAATTTACTTACCCTATACTTGTACTCAATTGCTATTTTTCATTGACTACAGTTTTATGGTCTCAAGAGCAAATCTCATGACGGTAAAACTTTTATGACTTACATTAATTCTGTGACTTTGGCTGTCATGTTTCTCAATTTGCTGTCAAACCATAGGGCTATATTTTTTGGATATTTCTAAAGGATGCAGTGTGGGAGACTTATCAGGCAAAATTTATAGCAAGACTTCCTGAGAAACTAAAGCAGGTGGATTCTGACATACATACGCACCCACATGAACACACCCACATGCATTCACACAGCCTTGTGAGTAAGAGGACTAGAGATGAACCCTTGGGGGAAGGCAGTGACATTGCAAGAAGAACTTTTTCTATGTGGCTGATGATTCCTATGTTTGAGTTTCATCTTTTGCTGTTGCTTTCAGCTTCTTTGCATATGGTGGCAAGGAGAGGCATGACAGAGTAGTAGCCAAGGCAGAGAAGCTGGGGGACAAGGGGGAAAATGGAGAGGAAGAATTAATGAGGCAAAAAGTAAAAGGAAGAGAAGTGAAAAGAGATTAGCAGAACAGTATTTAAGTGTTGCTTAAATACTTACTATGTTTATGTCATGGGCAGGTTGTGTCAGTTCGAAATTTCCACCTATCCTCATGATGACATGACAAGGAGGATGACTGAAAAAGAGACAACAACAACACCAAGCAAAGGAGAAAACAAAGCTGATGGGGGAAATCAGAGAAAACGAAGGAACTAGAAATATCTGATGCCCGATATCAAATTATTTTTTCACATGTGACCTTTGTTTATTTATCTATTTTTAGTTGAACTCAATTGAAAATTTCACCTTTAACACACTTTCTCCCAGACATAGATTATAAATGTCTTACTTTATAATGTATTATTAATCATCAATCTTAAATAATACTCTGACCCCTGGGCTCATTTTGTCTTCTTGAATCCTTCTCCATTAAAAAAATCAACTCCTTGTGTCAGCTGACTGGCACAGTTTGCTGATGTCACCTCCAAGTCTGTGCAGTGGAGGGCAACACTGTGTGTGGCAGGAGGTGGGGCATCTTCTCATGGCTTGTTGCTAGAGCAGAATTCAACTGATCTCCAATCACAAGGTTTTAACTTCATCATGTGCACATTTGCAGTTTACAAAAGCAACTTCCGGTGCCCTGTTCCGTGCCTGGCTCTACCCCGTGGAAGCGACACCCTGAGCAGAACACAGGGGCATAGAACAGATAAAGTGCAGGGCTGCCACTCTCTCCCCCATGGAAATGCTGGGGGCCTGGGAATTAAAAGAGGAGAAGAGAAGATAAGGCAAAAGAAGGTCAGTAAAAGAGCAAATTCCAGACTTTCCTTCGGGACTTCAAGACAGTCCCTAGAGACTTTGCAATTCCTAGCACTGTCTTTAGAATGAAGGAAGGCATTTATTTACCATGGTGACCTAGCATGAAAACATAGTGCTTGCATTTTTGTAGATAAAATCAATAAAGAAGTTCACAAAGGAAACTGAGAATGAATTCTATTTTAAAGTAAAGGCAGGAGTGGTGGCGTGACATATGTCTGGAATCCCAGCTCTTGGGAGGTTGAGGCAGAGGATCACAGGGACTTCAAGGCCAGCCTGAACTACACAGTGAGACCCTGTCTCCAAAAAAAAAAAGCTTCCCTTGTTGCCCCTTTTTGGGCCATGGGAACCAACAGATCCCTGGACAGCAGGCACATAATGGAGGCAGAGCTGAAGAGATGCTGACCGTGTATCTGAATTTTTCTTCTTTGAATGCATCTCTCAGGCCCTGCAGGGCTTGGGCCTTCTCCTTGAGGACTTGGGTCAATGTGCCCCACTAGAAAACCTTGCTGAGCTTCAGCTTCCCAGTTGGTTATGCTCTTTCCCTGTTTCATTTTGCTGATAGTATAAACAATCACCTAAAGTGACTCAGGTGTTTGTTGACTGGTGACCGGTCCACTTCTGCTACTGCAGTTTGAAGTCCCAGGAGTGCAGACTGCAATTATGCTCTACTTACTTCTGGGTCTTCTGTGCCTGTAATAGTGCTGGCCCATGTTTGTCGAATGAATGACTGATCTGAGTGAATAAATGCAAAGCTTCCACCAGACATCATGAGAAACAGACCTCTGCACAGCGGCCAGGTTCGATCCCTGGCATGCCATGCCAGCCCCCTCCCCTGGGGTGCACTGAGACTGGGAGTGGTGGTACATGCCTGGAATGCCAGCATCTGGGGGGCTGAAAACATAAGAATCACTATGAGTCTGGTCTATGTAGTGAGACCCTGAACACCCTGTACAAAATACATAAAGAAAAAGAAAGAAAGAAATCTTGGGTTGGGAAGATAGCTCAGTCACATAAGTGCCTGCCTGGCCAGTTCAAGGTCTTGAATTCAATCCCCATTACCAAAAAAAAAAAAGAAGAAAGAAAGAAAGAAAGAAAGAAAGAAAGAAAGAAAGAAAGAAAGAAAGAGAAAAAAAGAAACAGATATCGGAATATCTCTGGGTATAAGGAGTGGATACCAGATCACAGTGCATTAGACACAGAACTTTTTAGATATTCACCACTTAGGGCAGATGAAGGCAGTGTGGGGAGGCCTTGAAGGCAAGTACAGCTCATGGCAAAACCGCTGAGATACAGAGGGCCCAGCTGTTTCCACTTCCCAAGGCAGGCCTCAAGCCACAGTTTTGAAATAAAGGCATATGAAAATCAAACAGGGGACTAAGCAAAGTCATTATCTCTAAGATAAGAGTCCCTCTGCTTGCACACAGTCAGTATTGATTAAGGCAAGGCCATCTGAACACCAAAACTAACAGGCCTCTCTCACCTCCTGAGTGTTTGACACCAGGCAGAGACCATCCTTCTCCAATTCCTTGACTCAAGGCTGGTGAAAATGAAAAGCTCTAAAGTTGATGAAAAGCCAGCCATATCTTGGGCATTGTGCATAGGGCTCTACATTCCTCATGTATGATTCCCATTTTGCAGGGGGGTGGGGGGAGGGGGATTTAGGCACAGTGACTCTTGGTTATTGCCTGTGTTCACCCAGTTAATAATAATGGAGTGTTGGTATCATCTCAGGGCATGTGAAACCAAAACTTCGATTTAAAATAAAATTGTTCTTAATTTAATTTAACTTGATAATAAATTCAAAAACTATATATAGACATCCTATAAAGAATCCTTCCTAGGGCTGAGAAGATAGTTAGACAGTCTAAGAATGTATCTGGCAAGCTCAAAGACCCATGTTCGATCCCCAGTATCACATGCTGTGCTGGTTCCAGAACCCTGGGTGCACTGTACTGGTCTCAAAACCAGGCATGGTGGTGCTGTGCTGGCCCTGCCCCTGGGGCGTATTGAGATAGAGACTGAGACTGAGCATGGTGGCACGTGCCTGTAATCCCAGTGCTTGGGAGGCTGAAAACAGGAGAATCACTATGAGTCTGATCTACATAGTGAAACCCTGTAGACCTTCTCCTAAATACAAAAAAATAAAAATAAAAGTAAAAACAAAAATATTAGACATGGTGTTGCACACCTGTAATCCCAGCACTGGGGAGGCTGAGACAGGAGAATCACTACAAGTCAAAGCTGGGTAGTGAGACCCTGTTCCAAATAAAATATTTTTTTAATTAAAAATCCTTCCTACACATAGCCGCCCAGTTCCCCTCCCAAAGGACTATAAAGAGCTTCCTGAGGATCTTCCCAGTGACATTCTATGCACATACAAGCCCAAAGAGGTATGCACATACATGGGTGTTCCATGCATCAGGGTATGTTTATGTAAGTTTTTTGCTACAGAAAATGTTTAACATATACAAAAGTGGACAGATTCCAATAATGAAACCCTCATATTCCTACCTACTCAATATCAATTCCAGAATAATCATATCTCATTTATACCCCATCCTAGACTTGATATTTCATTTATAATTATTGCTGAACACACATAAACATGAAGATTCTTGAGACCTGACCAAAATTAATAATTACCCCTGAAAATGAACAAAGTCTTTAATATTATCGTCTATCCACTTAGTATATGTGTTATTCAGCTTTTCTTTGCTCTGACTCAATATCTGAGGAATAAAAGCTTAAAAGAGGAAAAATTTATTTTGGCTTACAGTTTCGGAGGCCTTAGTCCATGGTCTGCTGGTTCTGCTTTAGGGCAGGAGCTCATGCAGACGATATGGTAGGCCAACCTGCTCATTTCATGGTAGTTGAGGGGAGAGAGAGAGAGAGAGAGAGAGAGAGAGAGAGAGAGAGAGAGAGAGAGAGAGAGAGA
>NW_004524717.1:3388210-3408570 GCF_000260255.1 Octodon degus | reverse complement strand
GGAGGAGGAGGAGAGAGACCAAGGCCATAATGTAGCCTCAAGGATCTATTCTCTTTATATAGGGCCTGCCTCCTAAATTTCCATTGTCTCTCAATAGCCCATCTAATTATGAACCTATTGATGAGCTCAGAGCCCTCATGATCCACCCCCCAGAGTCCCACGCATCTCTGAACATTGCTGTAGTGGATTCCAAACCTTCAACATCTGAGTCTTTGAGACATCCAGATCCAAACCATAATAGTAAGCCATCTCATTATTACAGTTTGTTTATTTGAGTCAGAATTTAAGAAAGATTTACGATTATAATTGTTGATAGGTCTTTAAGTCTTTTAACCTACAGGCTCTCCTTATACTTCTCTTCTTTTTTACCCCTTGCAACTTATATGATGAAGAAATGACTTTGTCCTATAGAATCTCCAACAATTCAAATTTTGTGAAAAATAAAATCCCTTGCACATAAACAATATGATAAAATCCATACTACTTTATACCTTGCTCTTTTTCATAACAAAATTCACCAACCCATTCAACAAGTATTTATTGAAAGTCTTCCACTGTTCTGCATACTGGGAATTACTAGCAAACAAAACAAAGAAAACAATCCCCACCTTCATGGAATTGAGAGGTTAGGGCCTATTCCAAAGCTTTGGAAGTATTTTGCATGAAAGAATAAATTTTGTAGGGCAAATATCAGGCAGTAAGTGGTAATTCAGGGAGTCATGGATTTTTAATTTTGGTAGATATGAAGCTTTTCAGTCTGTTATGATTTGGATCAAAAATATTCCCCTAGGTGCTGGGCAGATAGCTCAGTAGACTAAGCGCTTGCCTGGCAAGTGCAAGGGCCTGAGTTCAGTCCCTGGTTCAAAGAAAAAAAGTTCCCTGAAAGGATCACATGTTTGGGAGTTAGACTTTTGGTAGGGAATTGACTCATGAGCCTGCTATCAGATGAATCCCTTAATGACTGGATAGCTGAATGGGTGATTAGAAGCAGAGCTCAGGTGGAGACAGCAGGCCACTGGGGCATGCCTTGGAAGAGTAAATCTTTTCTCTTTCCATTTCCTGCTTTCCATGAGGTGAGCAGCTCTCCACCACACCCTTCTGTCTGATGCTTCTGTGTTGGAGTTAGGCAACATAAAGCAAAACCTCTGAAGCTGTGAAGAAAACAACCTTTTTCTGCTCTAAGTTGTGTATGTCAAGTAATTAGTCCCACCTATGGAAAGGTGATGAGTACATAATCCAATTAAGTTATACCATTTCCATTCCCACCACTCAGAATGTGAGAAAGGGCCTGGCTCCCCCGTACACTCACAAGGAGTGTGGTAAGGCTTTCTGACATATCCCATTTGTCAGCTTAAAAAATGTTATCAGTATGACTTTTCATTTTCATTTATCTAATGAGAGATATTAGGTACTATTTTTCCTATTTTTAAAGTAGATTTTGATTTCCCTGTCTGCTTATTTGCTATTCCCCATTTTTCTGTGAGTCTTTGGTCTTTGGCTTCTAGACTAGACTAGAAGACACTAGGAAGTTGCACACTAACTAGATAATAAGTCCTTTGTCTGTCATCCCTTTTGCTTTGTGTATGGTGATGGTGATTCCTTTGTTTTCTTTTTTTTTTTTTTTTCAGACAAGGTCTCACTATATAGTGCAGACTGGCTTTAAACTCCCTTAGGCTCAGGCTGGCCTCAAATCTACAATGATCTTCCTGTCTCAGCCTTCTGAGTGCTGGCATCAGAGGTGGGTACCATCACTCCCAGCAGGTGATTCTTACCATTGAGGAAGTTTTGGTTTTTAAAAAATATAGTCAGGCTTATAATCTTCATATTGCATCTGGGTTTAGTATTAGTTAGACAAAGTTTAGGTTTTTAGTTACCAGGTTGTTTATTGGCCAACACTGCCTTAATTGATCTGCACCAATAAGCACAGAATCTGAGTAGTTTAACATCACAAAGCTGATTGGTTGTTCATGCTTGCGAGTGGTACTGATCAGCTGAAACTCCTCAACTTCCAAGGACCACCTTGACACGGGACTGCTGGGGCTGTGTTGTAAAAAGATGCATGGCAAATAGTGCTGGAAGGCTTTGCTGACACCTCACTGGCCACAACAAGTCACATGTGTAACTCACTGATCTACAGATGGGGCTTTGCACTTGCAGATGCACACAGAAGGAGAAGGAGCATGTGTGGGTGTGACCAGCTCTGCCTTCCTGGCACACACCAAAGTAAAGCACTGCTTTTTCTCAGCCCCATTTCTGTGACTTTCTCTGACATCTTTGTGAGCACAGTACTGAAATACAGTACTACCAGATCTCTCAGATTGGACTTTGCAGCCGTTTGATAATCTGAATGGGGCAGATTTTCAGAGAGTGGCCACACTGACTCAGACTTGGAGCACTGTGGCCTCCCATGTCCCAGGCTTTGGCATGAAAACAGTTTTCTCAGCATGAAGAGACATTAGCCTTCTCACTTTGGGAGCCAAGATGACACTCCTAACCGCTGGCTACTTGAGTTATTTGGGGGGATAACATCTGGAACAAACGCATAGCTTGGTCACTTTTACAGAGAAATAAATAGTTTGTATCATACAGACCGGGGGAAAGGTGCTATTTGTTTAGACAGTGGATTTTTTGAAGTTGTTTTTGCAGATTGCAAAGCCAATGGATCTTGGAACTTTCAGCATAAACAATGAAGAAATTAAAATAAACCCTTATGGAGCATAAAAGATAGGAATGTTGTCTTCAGCATGAATCATGACCTAATTAATGTTTCTAAAAATGTAAGCCTAATCAACTGGTGCCTAGTCAGCAGATAAGGAACACGTGTGTGTGTGTGTGTGTGTGTGTGTGTGTGTGTGTGTGTGTGTTGGGGGTATCCAGAACCTTCCCTGTGTTCAAAGTGAGACTATTTGGAAATAAGGGCCGTGTTCACTTTTACTGCTTACTAGGACATAATCTCCATGAGTTGCTTCAAGTAGTGGAGGTTCCTTTTGAAGAGTAGGAGAAATAGGGTCTCCTGGGAACCAAAGCCAAGAAACAGACTTACATCTAGACTTGGGTGGAAAGGAAACTGCATGTCAAGACTCCATGCACCCACTCAACTGCAGAACAGAAGTCCTACGTAAAAAAACCCAGAGGAAGATGGTTTAGTGATGGCATCCTGGGCAGAGGTTATGGGGCACTCTCTCATCTCCTGAGATGGAATGCTCGCAACTGTTGGAGTGTGGTGTAAGGGAGACAAGGGGTGCACTGGTGGTCTTTTAAGGAATCAGACCATGTGCTCACTGAAGAAGTAGAGACTAAAGGGACAGAGATATTAAATGATAACTTCTGTCCTTGGAAATTAGAGTATGAAAAAGACAAATCTCTACTTTGGGTTAGACAGTTTACAGAAGATTTAAATTAGCCAGACCCAAAAAGGGAATGCCTCTCATCCTAGCACTGTGGGGGCTACAGCAAGAGGATCACAAGTTTGAGCCCAGCATGGGTACCTTAGTGACTCAGGAAGACTTTGTCATGAAATATAAGATTAAAAGGGTTGTGGATCTTAGGGTGAAACACTGGCACTGAAAATAAATCTAAAAGAAATAATCATGGTGCTTTTACTTTCCCCCAGTACTGGAGATTGAACTTAGAGCCTTCACACCAAGTCATCCTTATTTTATTTATTTATTTTTTGAGACAGGGTTGTAGTCTGTGTTCCAAATAGCTGTTGTTTCTGTCTCACTCCTGAAGTGCCCCTCCCTGCAGCCACCCCTCATGGAAGGACAGCCACACACCCCAGGTTGTGGCTCACCCACGGAATTTTTTGGTCTGATGGAATTGACACTTTCATGGTTCTACCATTGCTTTCTTCCTTTTGCCGTAAGACCAAGACAGAGGCTGATCTTTGCGCCTGTATCACAAAACAAACAAACAGGGGCTGGGGAGATGGCTCAGTGCAATAAGTGTTTCCCTGGCAAGCGCAAGGGCCTGAGTTCAATCCCCAGTTCCACCAAAAAAAAAAAAAAAAAAAAAAGAAAAAAGAAAAAGAAAAAAGAAAGAAAACAAACAAACAGTACAGAAGGAAACTTCCTCACTACCAATCTGTATGAGTTAGAAAGCACTAGGATTTTGGAGGTCTTTATTATTGCAACCGTTTTGCCTAAGCTGATACATGCAGAAAATTGGATCAGAGATGTGATTCTGATCTCACAAAATTCCCAAAGTAGCTCTTGTAGCATGTCACCTGTAAGAAAAATGGGCCCTATGAACTTAGGGCTTTCATCAAGACACAGGAGAACAAAATGTCAAAAGTGTGAGTTTACCTCTGTTGCTGTCATATGACCAGGGACTGTGGAAATATAAGTTCTGAAAAGGATTTCCAGTTCAAAATCAAAATTGAAAGGGAAGTATGGGAAATGCAGAAACTTCAAAGATGGAAAAGTCAGAATTGAGCAGTAAGAAATAAGGAGAACAGGATAGAAATTGTCAGAGAAATACTTCATCTCTAAATTCCTCATTCACTGTATTCCCAACAGCCACTATTCTTTGGCACTCTAGAGAAGTCAAAACACAAGATCATGCAAGGGTGCATCAGTATATAGGTATAGCACGTGTACTAAAGTGCTTTTTTTTTTAAATTTCTTTGTTATTTATTTTAGTATTTTCCTTAGTTGATGCTAAGTAATTCTTCACTTCATGAAACAGAACTTTCAGCTTAAAAGAGATACTTTCAGTTATCTGACAAATACTTTTTTGGTACCTAACATAGCAGTTACAAAGCAATAATTCAACAAGGTCTCTTCTCCCAAGAAGTGTACAGCCCTGGGCTGCAAAGGCCAACTGTGTTAACAAGAGTTGCCGATTGCTTTGGACTACATTGGTTAGAAGACTTACTACTTTACAAGGCAAACACCTATTTCTAAAATTAGTTAACATGTGGTTTTGTGTACTAATGTGCTTATCGCAGACCCACCACAGCCTTCCTCTGCACCTAACTCTTAGAGCATGGTCATCAGACCCATCCTCTTCAGCCAGGAGACTGAAGGTTCACTGAAGAATCTAAGAGGAAAGATCTTAGGATCCCAACCTTAGGGGTCCCCAATAGGAGGTTTTCCCATATCACAGATGGTGTTAAAGGTCTTTGTCATGAATGCAGAATTTCGCATCAGCCTGGTTTCCTACAGCTCTGATATTGTCCGTGCCCAGGAATGCCAGACAGCTGAGAAGAGTGGAAAATTAACTTGGGGGAAAATAAAGACCATTGTACACATGTAAAGTAAAAATCTTTCAAACATATAAAAGTTTATGGCATGTATACACATCTGTATTTGGTATTTTTATGACTCAAACTTTGTGTTATATATAATTAATATCTTAAGACATAAGGGAAAATTTTTCATACATAATTTTTTGAGACAAGGTTTTGCTTTATAGTTTAAGTTGGTCTTAAACTTACTATGTAGCCCAGGCTGGCCTTGAACTCACAGGGCTCCTCCTGCCTCAGCCTCATGAGTGCTGAGAATTACAGGCATGTGCTGCTATACACGGCCATCATCCATAACATAAGAATATTTTTTAATCTTTCAGACACTGAGAGATCAAGAAGGGGACACTGGAAATCTAAACTATGATTCCAGGAGCCTGACTGGTGGTATACACATATCATGTCAGCACTCTCAGGGACTGAGGCAGGAGGATAGCAAGTGTGAGCGCAGTCCAGGCAGTTCTGCAACTTAGAGAGACCTGACTCAAAGTTTAAAATTCTTAAAGGGTCTAGCTAGGTATATAGCTCCATGCAAAGACCCGGGGTTCCATTCTCAGTGCATTATAATTATGTACATTATAATTACATAAGTTCAGTTTGAGGAAATCTTCCAGACTACTCAGAAATACAAAAGGATGAATAATAGAAGAATGAGGACTTGCTTAGGTGATCCAACATCGATGTTTATTAGGAGTTCCAGAAGTTTCTAAAGAAAATGAAGTAAGGAAACCAATAGGGAGGGATTCATAGAAATTATCAGACCCAAAGAACATGAGGGACCAGACTGAGGCAGCCACTGAGATCCATGCTGGAGCAGATCATGCGAAAGCCCAGCAGTTCAAGTCCTCGCAGACATGAGGAAATCAGGGTTTTGCACCTCTTAAGAGAGACATCAAAATCAAGAGGATATATATATATATATATTCCTGACCTATTGTTCCATTTCCACCAAGATTGTCAGTAAAGTATGAGGGTAAAATAAAAATATTTAAAGTATGCAAATATCAACCAAAGGAACCCCACTCTTATATCCTATGCCTCCTTTTTCAGGAAGCTACTAAAGGAAGTACTCCATCAAAATGAGATCATAAACTAAGAAAAAAGAGGTGTGGAACACACAGGAAATCCTACAAAGAGAAGCAAAGGGTATGCTTGAGAGGACTGGGTCCTCCAGGAGGTCAGATGGGGGATGGAGCTCAGATGGCCACGGGGTCACAAGCAGGAGTCCCAGTGCCACAGTGCCATCTTTCAAAATCTAGTTCAGAGTGCCCAGTAGAGCACATAGGTTTATTATGCTGGTGTTCCAATCAACTTGCTTCTTTGTCCTCTGCTATGGTTCATGTCTAGTTGTCCCCCGAAAGCCTCATGTGTTTTCGTCAGAGGTCACTAAATCTAGGGGGTGTGACTGATTTGTAGTGTAATGCTAGGATTAAGGGTGAGTGCTTGCTGGATCAGTCCACAGATTGTATAAGCACAGCCCTAATCCTAATAGAGGACAGGGAGAGACTTGCCCCTTTCCTACACCACTCTGCATTGGAGCCAGCCCATTATGGACTGACACCGCTACACACTGTGAGCTAACTAAACCTATCTCCCTTTCACTTTGGGAATCAGGTATTTTGCCTCAGTAATGAGAGAAAAGTAAGACACCCTGTTGACTCGTGCTTGGCTCAGCTGAGGGTCCTGATTTCACCTCACAGGAAAGGCCTCTGATCTTCTGAAAGCCAGAGATAGGCCTAAGAAGGTATGGGCAGCTGACTCACCTGAGCACATCACTGCAGAACCCAGACTCTGTTCCACATCTTGAAGAAGAATGCATCACAGAGTGCACCCACTTTTCCAGTTCACCCTTCGCATTTACCTTGACCTTTCTAGAAGAGCTGACATCTACACATCCAAGGATTCCCAAGCCAGAGATTCCCACTAAACATATTTTCCCTGAAACCTACTGGAAATTGACTTCTGCATTACAATTGTATTTGTGCTTGGTACTCAGGCAAGATCAAAGACGGTATCCTGTGTGGATATATAAAACCATGCAGTAAAACTAAAGCACCACTAACACCCACTGTTGGAAAGGGATTTCTTCGGGATAAAGCAAAGAAGCAAAGAAGGCTGCTGAGATACTTACGTGAACCTCCGTCAAGAGTGAGAGAAGAATGCACAGGGATTCTTTTTCTCCTCCTCTCCCTCTTCCTCTCTCTCCTCCTTCTCCTCCTCCACCTCTTCCTCTCCTCTTCTGCCACCTCCCCCTTCTCCTTCTCCCCATTCCTTTTCTACATCTTCCTTCTGTTTCACTTCTTTGTCTTTGTCTTCTAAATTGTATACAATCTTAACTGACAGGTAAAAACATTTTATGGGGTACTATGTGATGTTCTGATACATGCATACATTGTGTTGTGTCTAAATCAGGGTAAATGCATCTATCTCCTCAAACATTTACCATTTCTTCACAAAGAAATCATTTAAAAGCTTCTCTTCTACCCATGCTTCCCTTCTCTGCTCTCAATAGCCTATTTTTCTTCTTCTAATTGTCCATAAGTGTTTCTTAACCTGTTACATATAATGTGATTCATGAAAATGTAATCTTTTTCATCTGAAAAATGGTCAAGAGAAGTGAATGATTTGCAAAAGCAAAAAAAAGACCAAGGATGCCCTGAGTGGTGATGGAGAAAATCAGTGCAGTGTTAGAACCATTGAGGGGCAGGGGTAGAGCACGTGCGCCCAGTCCTGGGTTCAATCGCAGTGCCACAAAACCATAAGCCAGCAAAAAGCCCAGGGATTTTGTCAGATAAAAGGAAGGGGGGTCAGAATAGGATGTTTATGAGATAATGATAGAGTAGGGAAGTTTGAAAAGTAGCACACCTCTCACCCACGCCTATGCCTGCCAGTGTAGACATAAATCCACCCAGGGAAGGGTCCAGTAGGGACAGAGATGCTGGCCTGACACTGGACACCAGGAACAAGGCATTCTCACATTCCTATGTCTTATTGTGGATGTGGAAGCACTTGCAAGTTATACTTACTCAAAATACTTGAGTATTTTAAATACTTACTTAAAAAGTCTTGATGGCAGGAGGATGAGAAGGGGTATGCAAGCAGGGAAACCTGCCTGGCAAGCCCGTGGAAAGTGTCTCTAGGGTCTGTGCAACAGCTGCACTCTGAGGTATGTGCTCCAGAGTATCTGTGTGCACACAGCGGTTGGGAGAGTGTACAGGGGCTTTCAGAAAGCCTTCATGTATGGGATCTGAAAAGGAACGGAGAGAGGAAAGAAGGCAGCCACGTAGAAGGTCCCAGGAGAGGAAAGGTTTTGAAATTCTGGTTGACCCTACACAGTTGGAGTGAGTCGACATGATACAAATCACAAATGAAATGTGAGAAGGAGGCAAGGATGCAAAACAAGCACAGTAGGAACTAACTATCTCATGGTCAAGGAGCTTTGTGTAGCTCAAAAGATAGTAGAGTTTACAGATATGAAAGTAGCCAAGGTGAGATGCCAGCTGAGGGGTGTGGCTCAGGGTCAGAGCTCTTGCCTTGCTGCAGGAGGCCCTGGGTTCCATGGGGGGGGGGTGAGGAATATATATACAAAACTCAAGAGAAGAGAGGACATAAACTCTAGGAAGAACAGAGACAGCCTTCAGCTGGGTCAGAAATTAGTTCTGAAGCTGGGTGTGGCCCCATGTCTCATCATATTACTTATACTCATTTATTAATTCTCAGTTATATTTTATTGAACTAAATGACCAACAAAACATCACCAGGAGCACAGTAATCTCTGTAAGATTAGAATAACAAAAGATAACAGAAAAGATTAATTCCAACAAGTCTAACTTTGCTTTTTTTTTTAAAAAAAAAACCACATTCCTGGTCTATGAAGGTATTTTTGTTAAAAATTAGGTCTTAATCCAGGCACCGTAGTGCGTGCCTGTAATCATAGTGCCTAGGAGGCTGAGGCAGGAGGATCGTTGTGAGGTCAAGCCCAGCCTGGGCTACAAAGTGTGCGTAAGGCCAGCCTGAACTGCATAGCAAGTCTCAAAAAGACTCAGAAAAGACTCAGGAAAAAAAAAAATTAGTCTTCCTAGATTCCCTTGAACAGAACAATGTAGAAATAAAAATGTCCCAGAATTCTGCAATTAAACTATTTGAAGTTAGAAGGAACTATTGGATAGTTGGATAGTCCATGCCCCACATTTTTATAGATGAAATGGTAACTGACCCTGGAAGTCATCAGAGAGGACATCAGAGGTCATCAGACAAAGTTAGGGCTGGATCCAATCTGCCACAAGCCACTGCAAGCCCAAGCTCAGCTGGGCTCCAGCCTGGTGATTTGTCCAGCACAGCACACTCTTATCAGGGAACAAGCGGTGATTTCCCAAGAAGGCATTCAGTTCCCTGACCAAAAGGCAGGTTCAAATTTGGGGACCAAACCAGGAAGCTTTTTGCCCAGCCAACCCTGAGAACAGGATTTCCTGGATGGGGCAAATGAAATAGCAGAATATGAGGCTTGGGTGGGAGTACGGCTGCTCTCCTAGGGGGAAACTACAGGGCCACGCCTCCCACCCAGGGCAAGTCTCCAAGAGTCCAGGAAGGGCTGAAAAAGTGTGGTGGGGCGGACCCAGGGCCTCCCTGCGCTCAGAGCCTTCAGGAGCAACGATGTAGAGCGATCAGTGTTGCCCTGAAGTCAGACAGCCTGGCTTCTTCACGCCTTTCCCACTTCCTATATCACACAGACTGATTTTACCTTCTCTTGTTATCAGGAAAGTGAAGATAATAATAGTATCCATCTCATAAGTTGTTATGGAATTACATGTTTTAAACTCTGTGTATGCAAGTATAAAGCGTCTGCATACCGTATGAGCTCACAGGGACAGTCATTATGATTATCCTTTTAGAAGAAGGAAGCATTTTCATAGTCTAAGAACTAGGTTACTCTGGATAGGAGGACAGGAACACAGGCACCACCGGACTCCAGTCTCGTGTGAGGTTGCAAGCCCAAGCCAGCCTAGGCTGCCCTGGCGATGGGAACAAGGGCTTCTCTTAGCCCAGGCTTTGTGGAGAAGAATGGAAAGGCAGATGACACCAAATGAGACTATTCCTCTTGTCCCCCTAGATGGGCCACTTCAAGTGGCTTGGAACACGTTGAATAGGTGTATACAGCAGGCCTCTGTCAATAACACCAGTCAGGGAAGTAGGTCAGGATCCCTCCCCACTCAGGCCCACGTCCAGGGTATCAGGCCCCATGTCCAGCCCTTTGAGGGGTTGGGGAGGTTCACAGGGAGCTAATGGCATGAAAAAGACATGCTTTAAAAAACAGATCAGAATGACAGGCAGGAAGTCAAGGAGACCTTCAGCAATCCTAAAACCACATCTGCTCACTGAAGCTTGGTGCTCCACAGCGTCTGGATTTTTATTCACCCCAGACCCCGGAAAGGGTGGAGTTGCTGCTGTCTGCTTGCATTTCCTGAGGGAAGGGGACCAAACTCAATTAGTAACTCAGTCCTAACAGCACAGGATGTGCCCTACTGTGAAGCACCAGCCAAGGCAGTCTGAAAGGTGGGAACACCGGGGATGCCGTGGGCACTGACCTACTACTGTAGCCTGGGCAGCTTTGGGAACCTCCATTTATTTAGACATTTGAAGGCTTCCAGGATTTTTAGCAACCTCACCAATGTATTTTTCCTAAGCTCTCCAGCAGCTGAACCTCCCCTTCTGCCCAGGAGCAGTGTAAGAAAAGGGCTGCTTCTCTTATCTGTAGAGTTGCTGTACTGCACACAAGGGCTTGGTTCCTCCCTCCCTGTCTCTGACCCCCAGCCTCCACCCCACTCTCCCCACCAAGCTGTGCTTCTGCCCTTCCCAAGTTCCCTCCCAGAACCTGCTGACACCCTAGAGGCCACTGCCAGGCCATATCTGCTCTGTGCTGCCGCCTAGGTGGCAGAACTGACTCTCCTCTCTGTTAGATTCTGCTAGCCTGAGCTCAGCTCACTGAGCACAGCCTGGTCCAGGCATATGCAGCTCCTTGCCCAGGGGGACTTGACCATAGCCCATAGGGATCAGGACTGCAGCAAACTGACTGATAGGTCAACGTCAGGCTGAGCTCACATCCTCATCATTCAAGCCAGCCTCTGCTCTCCCCTGGCCTTTGGCAATGAGTCAAAGTTGGCATGTGGACTCTCATTCCTTAGATAAGTTTTTTATTTTGTGAGAGATACCTTAATCCTTCATTAAAACCAGAAAAATATTTGAAGAAGATGCACTGGATCAGATTATCCCTGGAAAGTAGAGTCCAACCTCCAGCTGGGATCGGTGAAACACCCAGGACAGAATAATAGCTTCATGGTGTAACAAGTCCACTTGGCCCCACTTCCTGAGGGTGGCAGGAGGGTCCCCACCCCATGGACCAATGATGATGAGGTCTGGGGAAAGGACTGAGGCCCTCTGTGTCCATTCATTCCTCAGGGGTATCTTAGCTCTTTTCTTGTTGCTTAGACAAAATACTCAAAACAACTTAAGGAAACAGAGGACTATTTTGGTTCATGTTTTTTAGAAGAGTCAGGCCATAGTCAGTCCGCCGGCTCTCAGACATGAAGGGCCTGGTGGAAGGGTCTGGGGGAGGAAGGCTGCTTGTGTCATGGTGGACAGGACACAAAGAGAAGGGAGGAGTCAGGGAAGGATACAGCTTTGCAGACTCTACCGACTAAGAGCACATTCAGCTCTAAACTCTAGCAGATTAATCCCCCAGGGAACGAAGCATACCTGTGATACAATCACCTCCAAAAGCCCCATCTCTGAACCCATAAGGCTCTTGGGGAACATTCCAGATCTAAACCATCACAGGAAGCTGGGTGTTTGCTACTTCCATCCAGCACGACCATCACAGTAGTAGCTTGCGATGGACAAGAGTCTCCATGAGTCTGCAGCATAAGCAGAGCCCAGGTCCACATTCTGAAGGCTTAGAACCAAGGGGCTCTTTGGCTGCCCCATGGGAGGGCTGGACAATGCATGATGGTGCTGGCCTGGGCCCTGGGCATGGCTTCTTATTTGTCACACCAGTGTTGGGGGTGACAATTGTCCATCAGGAAGCCTGGGAAGCAACAAGCCCTCTCTTTGCCTTTTTTTTTTTTTTTTTTTGAGACAGAAGTAGATTTTATGTTCTTGGGAAAGATGCAGTGGAGAATATGCTTTTCATTATGGTCTCAGAGGCGGATGAGCAGAAGGGTCAGGCCTGGGGCTGTGAAGCTGAGATTTTAGCACCAATTTCCTCTGCAGGGGCGGCTGCTTCTCATATACTACTTTCCCAAGAATTTGACACTGTGAGACTCCAGACATGGGAATGAGACTTGGAGAACCCTGATTCCATCTCTTCCACCGGCCTTCTGCTTTCCTTCTCTTTTACTCTCTTCCATACACACTTCAGGTCTATTGTTTCTGCTCTCCATCATCCAGGTGTCCCACTTTCTGCCCTTATCTTCAGTCCTGGAACTACTGCACACGGGCCAGGGCTGCCCAGGAGGCCGACAGAATTGCGGCGCCCTTTGCCTGAGTCTTCTCTTGCACATCCAAGGACGCTCTCACCATCTGTTTTCAATGAAGTGTAGATTTCAGTACATATTATGGAAACAGAAACGGAAAAACCATTGGGGTCCCTCCTGCAAAAACAATCATTATCCATTGAAATGAACTCTCGGGAACTTCCGGGTGTAGAGCCCATCACTATTAATGAAGAAGAATTCAGACAGGAATTCTGGCAGGGCTGGACTGCGGAGAGGGAAGAAGGAGTGGAATGTTTTGACTCACGAGGCAGTTAGGAAGACAGTCCCTTCCCAGAGCAAACAGAACAGTCCCAAGCCAAGGTGAGGGAATCTGACACCAGCCTGGTTTCTCTCTGACTCAGGAATGTGGGCTTTCAGGCCTGCAGGCTGGGGAGGTGGGCTCAGCTACCCAGGGTGCCCAGGGCTCAGCCACATAGCTTGGCGAGGCTGGAAATGCCATCCACCCTAGAGCCAGCACTTGGGACAGGGAGCCCCAGTAAGTGCTGTGCCCTCATCGTGGAGGAAGCCACTTTCCTTTTCTTCTGCTGGGTTCAGTCCACCCTCTGAGGGACTGCAGGGTGTAAGACAGAAGCTCAATGCATCTTTAATTTAGCAAGCACAAGAAGGAAGCATGGAATACCATGCCTCTGTGCACTGGGCTTGTGGGAGGAAGGAATGGCAGAGGGTTTTCCACAATATCCTTGTCTTTTCTCCTTCCCCATGAAAGAATCAGCACATGCCTTTCCAGAGAGCACTATAGATTTGTGTATGCTATGTCATTGTAGAGTCGAGGCATGGTGTCCTCACTCTTGATGCTGATGCCTGTGTGGTAGATTGCTAACTGATGGTCAGCTTCTAACACCCAGTTGGACTGAGCTAGCTAGTGCAGCACTGGGTATGGGAGGCCCACCTGAGGATTGCTGTCAGAAGAATATGAGACAGACGTGGAGAAGCTCTAGAAAGGCTGTAAGGGAAGCTGTTTGGAGATACTGTTGGAGCTATTGGAAGCTGCTGGTTCTCTTGGGCTATTCTCCTGGAGGACCTTGTCATGCTGGCTTTCTTGGTGAATTTGGTTGTTATCCTTGGAGTAGGAGCTCAGGACCTAGTTGTCCCTGAGAATGGCTGCGGTTCATTTTGAGAAGCTCTGGTCCTCACTTTGAGTGTCATTTCCTGGCTCCTGAGGGAAAGATGGTGCACTGCTCAGCCTTCTGGAGAAACTTGTGTTGGCTTTCCTGATGAGAACTCAGCTCTCTTTATTGCTGGAGGAGCTTGAGACCTTACTGTTGCTGAGGATGGCTCTGGTACTTTTGGAGGGAGCTCTGGTTCTTACCTAGAGCATTGTTTCCTGGGTCCAGTGCAGATCCCTCAGCCTGATAGCGCAGATCCCACATCCCACTGGCACAGATTTTCTAGTTTCCACCACTGACCTTTGGGTCTTGCCAGTGCATATCTGTGAAGTGGGCCTGCATGAAACATTGTCATGAGTGGGCTCTAGGTCTCCAATTGGACTTGTGGGAGGCATTGTTATGAGCTCTAGGTCTTCAGCTGGACTCATACAGGATATTAGGATCCAGGCTCTCAGCTGGATTCTTTGGTCTTTAGTGTGTGGACAGATTTCCTGCACTCTTTGTATACGATTCTTTGTGTGATTCATTATAAAATAATCTTACAAAATGTGTCCTGTATTGTATCGTTCCCCTTGCAAAACCCCAAACCACAACAGCCTGCAATCCTCTACTTAACAACCATTTCCTCTTTCTCTCTTAAGATACCAATAATGCCTCAAGCTTCATCAGTAGCTGGCATCATTGAGGAAATTAGTTCCTCAGACTCTCTTCAAGAGGAGGCCATAATGGGAAGAAAATGAAAACCCTGAGCACCAATTTGGGACTGAAACACTGTGAAGGAGAAAGGTAGTCATAAAGGAAGAATAGGAGCTTGGTGTCAGGTGTTACAGCTTGGTTGGGAGCAACTCAGCTTGGGCTCCAAACCTGGCTGCAGTTAGGAAGGGAAGATGGACAAAGGAGCCTGCAGCTTTCCTCATGCTGACTGAGTCCACAAATCCACATCAGCGCCAACACGGGGAAAACTCTCTGCTGTGAGTTCACTTCCAAGTCTCCATTTCTCCTAGAGTGGACTGACTGATTTTGATACCTGTGCTTTCTATTTCTATAACAAAATATCTGAGACCAAGTGATTTATAACAAACAGATGAGTATTTGGCTAACCGTGGCAGAAAGTCCAAGAGTAGCATCAGAGTGGGGTCCCATGAGGGCCTTGGCTGTGTCCTATCACACGGCAAAGCAGAGCAAGTGAGCAACCTGGGTCTCTTCATCTTCTAGAAAGCCATAAGGTCACAGTGAGCCAAGCCACAGGACCTCACCTAATCCTCCTTGCTTCCCCCAACACTCCACTTCCAAACACCGTGAACACGTGAACTTCTGGGGAAGATCAAATTGCAGCCACATTCGACTTCCAGTTGCCCACATTTCCATTTGTCAACCTTTCAATGTGTTTAGTGCTTTTTCCTCTGACTATTTTCAACATAGTTCCTTGTAACTTCTCACTGACCTCACAGCCACACGGTGTGTGGCCATTTTACCTATTGATAAAAGAAAGCAGATGAGGAGCCACAGATGGGAGTCTGAGGGGGATGATGGGAAAGAGGTAGCTCCACCCCCACCCCTGCCCTCAGAACCCCAAGATCCTTGCCTGGCTGCGCAACCTACTGGCAAGTCACCACACCCAGAACCCCATATGCAGAAAGGAACTACGGCCTAAGAGCTGACAGTCCTCCGCAAGCACAAAGCATCAGTAAAGTCTTAATTTTTCCTAGGCTGAGAGGAGGGGCTGGTAACAGCAAAGCAGTGTCGCATGGTCCCTCTCTTTACAGAGCAGGGACTGCTTGTCCTCTCAGTGGGTGAGCTACTTCTTTTCTCAGCTCCCTAGATAGCTCCCCAACAACACCTGAGTGGCAGGCTTCAATAAACAACAATAAGAGGGTTACATGTTGCAAAATTCAGGCAACCTGTTCCACCCACGTCTTTCCTGAGTCAGTGCCACTGGACACATCCCATGACAACAGCCAGGGCTCTGAGGATCCCCCTTGCTACATGCAGGTTGGCAGCCCATCTGGCAAAGACAAGACGGTGCCAAGCAAAGCTGCCTCAACCCATCATTACCTGGGGACTCAAAGCCCCACTCCAATCACTATATCAAGTACTAAGTGGTTACTTATTGCTAAGTACTTGCTTTAGAATCTACCAGGCTTTTTTGATACATATTTTTGATTGTTGTAAGCAAAGACTATTCTTTCTAATTTTTTCCTAATATTAATATCATATGCATATAGGTCATTAAAAATTCTAGATCAAGTGTTAGCCAAATAGCTCAGCAAATTAAAGCACTTGCAAGTAGGTGCAGGGGCCAGGGGTTTGATCCCCAGTTCTGTGTGCCGGCCCCACCCCTGGGGCATGCTGAGACTGCAATTGAGACTGGACATGGTGGCACATGCCTGTAATTCTGGCTCTTGGGAAGCTATAAACAGGCGGATCACTATAAGTCCAATCTAGTAGTGAGACTCTGAACACCCTGTGGACCCTTTCCTAAAAAATACAATAAATAAATAAATTAATTAATTAATTAAAAAATTTTAGATCAGCTAAATACAATTGTGATTGTGGATGGGTAGAGGATGGCAGTTTATCCAAAGGTACATGGGAAATTTTAGGTACAATTTAATCTACATTTTTGCTAAATGTGCCTTCTCCCTTTTGGAGCACAGATCCTGGGATACTGTATGGAAAAGCTGGTTCTCTTGGAATTAAGTGTCATTTGGAGCTAATTGAGCTAAGTGGCATGCTAAGAAGCTGATTGGTTACTAATATGATGAGCACTAACAAGACACGGTTAGTTTATTTTGGGCCTAGAAGTCACAAAGTATGACATAGAGGAAAGAAAGCTTCATGGGTAATGACGTGAACAGCTAGCATATAGGCTACCCAATGCCAAGCATTCTTCTCAGCACTTCACATATGTTATCTCATTTAATCCTCAGCACAATCAGATGAGGTAAGTTCTATTATTGTCTCTATTATATACGTAAGACAACTGAAGCACAGAAAGGAAGCAATTGTCCCCAAGTCACAGTTAGTTAGCTGAACTGCATAAGACGCAGTTTAATCCCTGTTTCTTCTTCTAGATTGGAAATTGCCAACCTTGATGATCAATGAACAGTGGTCAATTGATGCAGTTGATCTGCCATGGCTGGAATTTTGCTGCCACCGTGAGGAGGAGGAATGACAGCCTAGCTGATGAATGAGAAACTCCAGGATCAAGGAAAGGGAAGGATGCGCAGCCAAGGTCCCTGCTTTTACTCAAGCAGCAAGCTAGCTGGGCTTGGTGGGCTGCATATTCAATTCCAGCAACACTGCAGGCTGAAACTGCAGGGTTGTGGGGTGGAGCTAGCTCAAGGCTAGCCTAGGAAAATTTGCAAGACCTTCTTTCAAAAACAAAACAGCAAACAAACAAGCAAATGCCAGGAGGAAGCAGGGAAGTGAGGAGGCCTCTAAGAATTCTGTCCCTTCCTCCCCAGCGGTAACCTGGTGATGAGCCAGGTCACAGGAAAAAGCTGGCCTTAGCTGTGGACTCTCATGTAGACACTGAGGCACAGGCTTGAGCTCAGAGTCCACAGTGAAATGGAAAGCAGGCTGGGCCAAGGTCCAAAGGCTAACTGGGTCAGAGGGACAAAGGTGACCTGAAGCCAAGAGCAGGTGAACAGTGGAGTAGTGGGACAGATGCTACTTGAATCCCCAGTGGCTGCTAAACACAGCAATCTGTAGTCAGGGGACACCCACAGGCCTGGGGTGCTGCTGGGTTGGGGATGAGTGAGTTCTGTTCCTCCTCTCATAGTCCTGGTTGGGCTAAAGCTGGTGCTAAAGTTATGGCCTGGTCTAGTTCCTAATGGCTTCTGGGAGTACCTCATCAGGACCAGGCATCTCAGCTCACCCCCTCTGCATACTGGGGTTCAGTGAGGCAGTTTGGAAGTCTTCTAAGATAAACCTAGGCTCATACTTATCAACGAGGTAACCTTGGACAGATTAATAAACTGTCTCTAAAACTCAGTCTCCTCAAGTAAAGAATAATTAAATACATAATTCACTATGGTAATGTAGGAGATCAACAATAGTTGATCTATTGTGAAATATCAATAATGATTCTTTGTAGCATTATCATTACAGTATCAGGAATAAGAAAAATGTAATTGATGAAGGCAGCAAGTGGAGATGAGACCAAGATGAAGCCATCATCCTAGTTAGTGGGGCACTCTCCCTCTCCTTCTAACTATGTGGCTGTAAGCAGGAGCTTAAGGGTGACAGGGTGGCAGACAGGGAGGAAGCCCTGGGTCTTCTCCTCCCTCACCTTTCCCTTCACTTCCTGCTGCAGCAGGAGGAGCTGTCGTGATATCTGGATCCAAATAATAACAGTAAAACCAAGCTGCCTATGATTTCTAAGGCCATTTTTGGGAAGAGACTTGGGCCCATTTGAGTCAATCCTGGGAAGAAGATGAAACCCATAGAGATTAGGCAGCTGGGCTGGGTCCTACCCTTCCGACCCTGCCTGTGTCTGCAGGAGCTGCTTGGCTCTGCTAATGTCGTGGTAATGGCAGTGTTTCCTGCCTCTTTATAAGGCACTCTTTTCAAACTTTCACCTTTTCAAACATAATGTTTGCATATTTGCACAAAACTCCTGTGATCCATCAGGGACTTCCTCTAGCGTTATGGCAAAGTTGGGTGCCCTGGTCACCCTCCTAGACTTTGAACCCTGGAATCCACCTTGGGCTGAGCTGCTTCTCACCCAAGAGCCCAGCCTCCTTCCAGGATGCCCTTCTATCCTTCCAAAGAGCATCTCTGACACACAGGAGCTGGACACAGTAGGCCTAGGCTCACTAGCCCTGCGTGCTCAGCCAGGCATGACTTCAGGATACACCAGTTAACAAAGGGAAACATGAAGGGGCCTGATTTTCCCAGCTGCCTGAGAGGAGAAAGGAAGTCAGGCTCTGTGAGTCATACAATGCCATCTGAACAATTCAAGGAACTGTCCAAAGGAAGTGACCAAAATAGCCCAGCAGCCCATTGCCTGGTGCAGGAGTAAGGAAAATGGGAGCTGGTATCTTTACAGAGCCAGGCAAGGGGGCAATAAAAAAAGAAAGTTTCCCCCAAACAGGGGAAACTGCCACTTGTAAATATTTACTGAAGTGAAGTTGTCTGCTAACTGTCAGGCCCAGGAAGGAAAAGTTGGCCAAGGAAGGCCAAGATGGGGGCCGTGGTGCGGAGGTGACTTCAGCCCCACCTGGGCCAGCCCCACACCCAGCTGTGTGCACTGCAGTGGTGTTGGGTAGCTTGACACTGACCCCAGATATCAGCAAGTGCTAATAAATTAGGGCTCATGACCCTCAGTGCCAAAGTTTCAAGACTGACTAGCACACCACGAGGCAGAGAAGCCAGAAAGGCATCTAGCATATCCTGCAGGCGCGGGGGCCAAGAAAAAGAAGCCCAGGGCCCAGGCTACGTGGCCCGCTGGAGAAAGGACCCTGGGCATAGGGACATTTGAAGATACATAGATACTAATTTCTAAGGACTTTTCTCTCTCCCTTGATCCAACAGTCAATTTTGAAATCTCTCTCCAGTGTGAAAGAGGTTTAAAGACTTCAGGACCCAGCTAACTAAACACGGAACCCAGGAGAGGATAAACAATCATCTGTTATCATACTAATTATCCTTGGCTTCAAAGCACTCAAACGCATTTACAGAAAGAACATGAGAGTTTTCTGTGTTTCTTTTAAAGTATGGGCTTTAATAAACAGTCTTTAAAAAAAACCTCCAAATAACACACAGGAGAAACAACTTTCTTTGTTTGCTCTATGCATCAGTCAAAACATAACACTCTCCTTGGCTGCAGCTTAAATAAATTCTGTTTCTTCACAAAAGTTCACCATTTATAAAATGCATTCACTTTATTGACTTTGATCTCCTCACTGGCACAGCTTGAGGTTGGTTCAAAGTTCTATAGAGTTAAACACAACCACATGTGACCAGGGCGGCTTGCACGTACCATTTGCCAATGTTGGCAAAGGCCAGATCAGGACTGGAAACTTTAGAGAGGCAGGCAATGCCAAGATCAAGGGTGTGCGCTTGCTCCAACACAACCTCAGCCCTCTGTTCCCTCCTGCTGGCTTGCTCCTGGGTAGCCAGCCCTTCCACCGGGACTAAGAGTGGAGGGAAGTGCGCAGCCCCACACTGTCTCCCCCAGCCCTGCACAGTGTCACCTGGTCCAGCCTCACATCAAAAGCACTCACCCTAATCCTGCAAAGTGTCCCTGGGGTACTTGACAAAAATGCCAATCTGCCACTAAAATAAAAGGTAAAATCCCACATTGGCTATTTAAAGCATTTTAGAGACCCAGTCCTAGCCCAGGTCCAGTGAGTGTGCGGAGAGCTTCCTGCTACCCTGCCCTGGTGGGACCAGTCCCAGCCCAGGTACACAGTGGGCCGGACCCTCTCCCAGCCCCTTGGGCTGCCCCCCACC
>NW_004524717.1:3354497-3383148 GCF_000260255.1 Octodon degus | reverse complement strand
CTACCATTCAAGTAAGAGGTTTTGGTGACCACTGTATTTAAAATAATCGCATACAATATAATTTATTCATTTAAAGTATACCATCCAGTGATTTTTGTAGTATTCACAGATTTGTGGAACCATCATCGTAAGTCATTTGAGGATACTTTTACCACCACCTCTAAATGAAATATCACATTTGCTTTATCTGCTCTTCCCTACCTTACCATTCACTTCGGCTCCTCAAATCACAAATTCCTGTCCCTATGGAATTGTTTATTGTGAATATTTCACACTGGGATCATAATAAATTAGCATTTGTGACTTGCTCCTTCTCCTGGCCTTATGTTTTCAAGTTTTATCGATACTGTGGCATGTATCAGCACTTCATCCTATTTTACAGCTGAATAATATTCCAGTGTGCATTTTGCTCATGCATGAGTTGGTAGACATTGAGTGGTTTCCACTTTCTGACAGCCAGGAATAGTGCTGCCACATGTGTTCATGTACAAGTTTTTGTATGGTCATTGGTCCTGTCTCCTGGATATATACCTCAGAATAGAATTGCTGGGATATTTAGGCAATTATGAGTTGGAGTGTATGTAGATTAAAGCAAAACTACCCTGATACACCTTAGCATACAGAACAAAGAGAAAGCCCTTGATTTCCATCTACATTCTGGCCATCATCTCTCTTCTTGGTGTCACTACAAAGAGAAATCTCAAGTTCAAGGGTGATGTAGTTCTTTGTGTCTTACCTATCTTCCTGGAGAGCCACCTATTTTTTCTAATTCTTATAGTACCTGTTTTCACAAAGCAGCCAAAAAATGTTTAGTGTCTTTTGAGGATTTCAGACAGTGTGGTGGGACACAGGCAGTCTTGGTCTAGGAAGACCACTGTAACCTCCCCACAGTAACCCAGGGTCTTCATGCAGTCACATTTTGCTGGACTTCTTGACGCACAAAAGACTTTTATGTTTTTCACAAGTGGTTTTGTTTGTTTGTTTGCTCTTTTCCAATCAGGTTTTATTGGTACATTTTTTAGATGTGCATAGTGATCACATTCATCAGAGAATTTGTACCTATACAGGATATAATTTGTTCCTTTTTTCCCCATTTTCCCTGCCCTCCCATCAACCCCTTCTTCTCCACATTTTTATAAAAACTTTGTTTTTATTTTTTCCTTCTTTTATCTTTTTTTTCCCTTCCCCCTCCCAACAGCTTGTTTCTTTCCACATTTGACCATTTTCCCTCTATTTCACCTATTTTCTTGGTTACTCTTCTCTCATTGTTAGGACAAAATATCCAACACCCAAAATTAAGGAAGAAAAGGTTTATTTAGCTTACAGTCAGTGGAGGGTTCAGTATGTACTCAGATGACTCCAAGGCTGAGTGACACATGGCAGAGAGCAGCCATTCCTGAAGGTGGCAATGAGCAAAGAGCAAAGGGAGAGGTAGCAGCTCCCAGCTAGCTAGCCTTTCTCCCTGCCTTACATTGTAATGCAGATTACCTGCCCCAGGGTGGGTGCAGCACCCACACCCACAATGATCAATCACAGACTCCAAAAGTTAACCCATGAAGGCAACATGCTTGAAGCTTTTGTGGGGACAACTACACACAAATCACAACAGCTTTTATACATTTTTGTCCCAATTTACACTTTTAGTTTCTCACACCGGAGAAACAATGGAGGATTTTCACATGTGTGTTTGATTTATTTCACTTTAACGAATGGTCTCAAGGTACATCCATTTACCTAGGAACGTCTTAATCTTATCCTTCTTTATGGTATATATATATAAAAAAAAAACACATCTTCTCTATCTACTTGCCAGTTGGGCATTGTCCTGTTTCCAAGATTTGGCTATCATAAACTGTGCTGCTAGAAACATAGGTGTGCATATATCATGGTTGTATGATGCTTGTAATTCTTTTGGAAAATATCAAGAAGGGGAACATCTGGGTCAAATGGAACCTCCAGTCTTAGTTCGTTGAGAAATCTCCACACTGATTTCCACAGTGTTTGTACCAGTCTACACTCCCACCAGCAGTGAAGAAGGGATCTTTTTGTTCCCACACAGAGCCCCCAGCATTTGTTATCGGTAGGTTTCTTGATTATAGCCATTTTTCCTGGGATGAGATGGAATCTCAGTATTGTTTTAATTTGCATCTCTCAAATGATAGGTTACATTAAACATTATTTCATGTATTTATTTGCTGTTTATAATTCATCTGAGAAGCATGCATGCATCTCAGATGCCCATGTTTAGATTGGGTCCTTAAATTTGGGAAGTCTGATATTTTGAATTCTTTGTATATTCTAGATAGTAGTCCACTGAGGAACAGCTGGCAAAACTTTTTCCCATAATGTGGGTTGTCTCTTCACTCTGTTGGTAGTTTCTCTTGCTGTGCAAAAATTTTTTAATGCTTGCTTAGGCAGATACAGGGGTCAGAGGTTCGATCCCTGGCCTGCTGTGCCAGCCCTGCCCCCAGGGTATGCTGAGATGGCGAAAGAGACTGGGCATGATGGTGCATACCAGTAATCCCTGCACTTGGGAAGCTGAAATCAAGAGAATCACTACAAGTCAAACCTGTGTAACAAGACCCTGTAGACCCCGTAGACCCTACACTAACTTCAAAAAACAAAACAAAAACAAAAACAAAAAACCTTCTTAATGAGTCCCAGTTGTTGATTCTTTGTGATAGTTCCTGTACAGTTTTCATCTTTATAAAATCTTTGCCTAAACCAATGTCTTCAAGAATTTTGTGTATTCTAATTTCCAGAAAAATTAATATTTGTGTTTTAATATTTAGATCTCTGATCCATTTTGATTTTAGTTTAGTGCATGGTAAAGGAGATGGATCTAATTTTAACCTTCGGCATGTGGAAAGCCAGTTTTCCCAGCACCATTTATTAAAGAGGCTACCTTTCTTCCAGTGAATGTGTTTGGCACCTTTGTCAAAGTTGGATAAGTAGAACAAAGAATGCTCCCCCCAAGACAGTATTCCTCGGTTTCTTAGTTGCCCAGGTAATAGTTCCTGTTATAGTTTTGGGTGTGGTGGTGTTTCTGTCTCTTAAAAATGTCTGGTTACTGTGATGCATAGCTTGTCACTGTGATGCACATTTGCATAAACCAATCCCCAATTGAAGAGCCGTTCTGCCTCCATACTTCCTGTTTTCTTATCCTTTATAAGCCTTAGACCATCAGAGATCAGGGCCTGATATTCTGGGAATAACCCTATCAGTGTCCATTAATATAATAAATCTGTCTCCAAACCCTGGGTATCATTTTAGTGTCTCTGCTTGCCTTTGCATCTGGTCTATCAGCCAGGAAGAACAACTATGCTGATATAGTTGGTTATAATTTGTGACCTTCATGGATGGAACAATGGACCTCCATCCAGGTCCAATGGGAATGTGTGCCTTCAAGATTTCTCTAGTCCCCGTGAAGGTCTGGAAGAGGATTCCTGGCTCCCCATTTGAGCAACTGACATTGGACCCCAAAGGGAGGAGAATACAGTCTGTCTTATCAGTCTCCCTCCCTGATTCTGGTAAGACCCAAAGGGCCAACCCACTTAGTCTGTCCACTTAGGCTTGCTCCATTTCAGCAGAAGCAGGAGTCTGAACAACTCCCCTTAGTGAAGTACACCCTTAAGGGAAGGATGTTGGAATGTTTAACCTCCGAATGTCTGCTGAATGAATGTGTGAGTGGACCAGATGCCATAGGCCATAGGCTGCTCCATCTGTGCACCAAGACTGGGAAGCACTGCTTGAGGTAGCTGATTGGGCCCTCACCTGCAGTTCTGTGGTGATCAATGTGTGGCATAATGGAGGCCTTGCATCCTCCTTAGCTAAGTCACACCTAAGTCCCCATGCAGCCAGGCAAGCATCTTAGTGGTCTCTCTCGGAAGGGCACCCAACCTATGTCTGTTGTACCATCATTCAAGGGTATACAATACACATAGTAGGAAGTCAGAGATGGGAATTAATTAGCTAAGAACCCAAAGTCCCTGACTACAGGGAAAAGGGCTTTCATGGAGTTAAAAAGAGGCCTAGTCTTCTGGAGAATTCCACCATGGCAGCCTCCCTGGCTGATGCAGTTGCTGCTAACACCTATAGCTTCACTCCTTGCTCATGACTCATCTATTTCCAGCCAACTGAACTGGATCCATCTAGCCATTGCCTGCATTTGGCCACACAGCCAACCTCATGCACCTATTCTGGCCAGATGGCATCATTTGACACCCACCTGAGTTGACTGTCAACAATCCCTTCTGACTTCCACATTTTGATTGAGGAAAAATTGGACTGTCAGCCCTGACAAATTAGCTGTGCCCTGCCATGTCTGAATAAATTGACCAGACTGAGGTCTACCAAATGGGACCCTTAAGAGCCCACAGTCATTGCAAAAGTCAGAGATAAGCCGGTAGTTTTCCTGGTGGACAATGGAGTGGAGCTTTGCCTTCAAAAGTTCCCACTGTCAAAAAGTTACCATCACTGGGGCAAATGGGACTCTTGCCCCTTATCCTGTCTGCTAGGCACAAACTTGCCTCCTAGGAGGACATCTCTTTGACACCAAGTCAATCAGCCTCACTCTCTTTTAACTCTATACTTTCAACGTTTTACTGTTGCCTGAGAAAACAGATGATGCTGTATCAACTTAAGACAAATAACTGCAATCTTGAAGTTTTAAAAGTTCTCCATCCAAGGGCTAGCAAGCTAGCTCAGAGGACTAAGTGCTTGCTTAGACAAGCACAAGGACCAGGGTTCGATCCCCAGCATCACATGCCATGCTGGCCCTGCCCCAGGTGCTCTGAGCTGGCCACTGAGTCTGGGCATAGTGGGTCACACCTGTAATCCCAGTGCTAGGGAGGCTGAAAACAGAAAGATTGCTATGAGGCTGAGCTGCATAGTGAGACCCTGTACCAAATACATAAAATTCTCCTTCCAAAGATGTAAACTAGACTCACCTCCAGACCTGGCCATCAACCATTCTACCTCACTGCAGCCCCTGGTGCTGTCAGATGTCACAGGAAGCAAAAACAGGCATCCAGCCATACAGCAATTTGAGACATTGAAAGACTGTTAATCACCTTGGGCAAGATCTTCATGTCCTTAACAACACAGCATCACCTTACATTCTGTAGTTCCCAACCCATACACCCTTTTAAATGGTTATTCAATTGCCACAAGGATTTGGAGACTCTCCCACCATTTATAAGGAGTCTCTGGCAACACATTTGGCCATTCTTAGACAGCCTGTTTCTCTGTCCCTTCCAGCTCCACAATTCCATCATGGTCCCCTAAGCCCTAAGCCCTAAGAGATTGGGCCATTATCCACCTACCTCTGATTGTGGAACGCTTCCTGGGGCATCCTCCACCTGCATCAAGCCATATCACATGTCACAAGAAACTCACCTGGAAATTCAGCAGTACATCCAAAGGTTTCGAAACTTCAAAATATTTATAGACTGTCAAAATGCTGACATCCTCTCCTGCCTATAAAGCCAGATCAGGATCTCTGAGTTGCCAGTTCCACCATGATTGCCATCCATATACATTGCCTCAGTCTTCTGCTGCCCACAGCCTGCTGGCTTATCTGCCTGGACCTAGTGAATGCCTTCTTCTGCCTTCAGTTGATTCCTGTCAGCCAGCCCCTCTTTGCAAGACCCCAGATCTGGACTCAAAAGTCAACTGACCTGCACTCAACCTCCCAAAGAAAATTAAAAGTAATTAGTAAGAAAAGAGTACATATTTGGAAGACAGATGATGGTGAGAGAGGGGATGTCCATATGAATGGACAAAGAAACAAGAATAGAAAAAGATCAGTTAAATCCCCTCAGGATTTATCCTGAGACCCTGTACCTCAGATTGTATATCCTTTATCTTGTTCTTAACCATCCAGCAGAAAAGTATAAAAATGAAGTATAAGAAATAAAGCCATATTGTTATGTTGAGCAGTAGGGGACTCAGGTCAACAACTTCTGACATTGCCAGTCGAGTGGAAGAGCCAATATTATTATGGACTACTGGACTATTTTGGAATATTTTGCTGAGTTCATATACCTATAATATTTAAATGATTGAACTAAGCAAAAAAAGGGGATATAGATGAATGACCATTTTGTATCTGTGTATTCAAAATGGTTAGGATAGATATATAGCTACATTCTCTTAATTCAAGGAATAGAGGGATTTGTTCTCATGGTGTTTGTAAATAGGATATCATGTCTGCATCTTGTACAACAAATAACAACTAGGAAGGCAATATGCAATGTGTTAATTATTGGAACTGTCCTAGCAATTTGATTTGAAACTGTCTCATTGCTATTTATTTCTCAATAAAATTATGAGGAAAAAAATTAAAATGACCAAACTCAAAAAAAAAAAGAATAGAAAAAGGGAAATTTTGTCTTTTTGGAATTGTGTAGAAATCCATGTCTGATTTTGCTCAGGAAATTTTTCACAAACACAATCTTGCTTTCTCTCCTTGATAATTAGAATAACATAGACAATATATAATAGATAGATGCTAGATAGATAGATAGATAGATAGATAGATAGATAGATAGATAGACAGATAGATGCCAGATAGGCATGGCTGTTACAGTAGGGCAGAGAATTATAATAAGTGAAGTCCAGTTAGGAAAACAGAAATCATACTATATAAGTTAGAGGGGATTTAATAATACAGAGCATTAGTTACATAGATGTTGGTAGCTAAAATAAATATAGATTCTACAGGAACCTAGAACTAGCTGCAGAAGCAAATGGTAGAATAAAATGCAAGAGGTGATGTTGCCCAACTCTCAGCTGGGAGGGGTTTCCCATTTTGTTTGGACCCCAGAGGTGCATGCTGCCAATATCCAGACATGTGTAGGCCAGGCATGAAGAGGCAATGCTGACAAAAACCAGAGAAAGGAAGGTGATCCCTTCTGCAATGAGATCTACCTGACAGCTCTCTTGCAGTACTTTTGGCCAATGGGCCCAATAGAAAGCTAGCAAAGGAGACTGAGAAATGAAGCACGCAGAGTGTGAGCTCCAAAGAGCAGAATGCAGAAGAAAAGTTCTAGGACTAACAGACAACAGGTTAAGTAACCATCCCTTTGCCCAACATCCATACACAACTTTCTACTCTGACTTGAAATTCCACACAATAGCACCTTGCTTTTGCATTATAAGGTACAGCAATCAACCCTAAAGCTGATGGCTGCTTTGTTTTCTCCTCATAAAAGCAAGATGTGAAGTTTCCTGTGTCAGATTGTGAATTCCTCTATGTTTCATCAAACTATCATTGGAGTTTCTGTACCCCAAAGACTAAATTATAATTATTACATACATAAGGCACTGTTTCTCTCCCCCACAACCACAAAAATAGTTAAAATAACATAAGCCATCAATAAGAAACCCTCTAAAAAACAGTACAGTAACAAATAAAGGAGACAAGACATAGCTATTACAATCATTTCTTGAAAGAAACACAAGACTAGCATTCTTTTTGTTACTTCTTTACTCAGTTTATATTTCCCACTTCCTGAGAGCCATCCAGTCTTCAGAGATTTTTTGATCAGAGATTTTTACTGTTTCTTTTACTTTCATTCTTACAGAGACAACTTCCTACAGCTCTACTTTTCTGAGATTACTCTCCTTTTTCATCTCCTCTGTATTTATTAGACTTGATAATACTAAGAGTTTCCAGAAAATCTTTTAGGTTCCAAACAAAGTCCTCTATACTCCAAAAATGCATCTGCAATTTATTTTCTGCCTGGAAACTGGGATCAATCTTCCCACTCATTGGAGTAAACCCTTCTTTGCCTATTAGTCAGTGTCATGGAAGCCCAAAATGTCTATGCTGAAGTCTCGACTCAATGGGATGGAACTTTGTATCCCCTGGTGGAATCATCCATTTTTATGAACTAAGAACTACTCCCTTCAAGTTACGAGGGGGGAAAGAAGAAATTCCATAAGTGGGCTTACTAGT
The DNA here is from genome assembly GCF_000260255.1 of Octodon degus. Lineage (NCBI taxonomy): Eukaryota > Metazoa > Chordata > Mammalia > Rodentia > Octodontidae > Octodon > Octodon degus. The sequence goes on along the minus strand of NW_004524717.1, from coordinate 3,375,188 downwards.
AGGAGCCAGGTCTGTTCTTGACCCTTGATTTATGAACTCTTCTATTTTGGTCCTGGAAGAAGTAGCAGTAACTCAGTAGTAACTCAGACTGTAGAACACTGACCCAATATCTCAAGAATTTTCTTCCAACTTGCATTATTTATATTCGCACATCAGAAGTTCCTTCCAACATCTGCATAAGCCAAATTGACCCTGGATAATGGGCCACCCAGTATGACTAGTGATTGCCTACACAGAAGCCCACTGCTGTACTTCTTTTGCTAAGAAATCAGTTCTTTTCTCAGAACTGATGGCAAAAAATAAAGTATTCCAGAAACCCATAGACTGAGATACTGCAGAGGTACTACAGGCAAAAGATAAATCCCCTTGTAGGATAAGCACATACTTCTTAGTAAGTGGAAATTGCTTCTTTCCCTCTAAGAGAAGGGACTGAATGTGATCACCTAGCCTGCAGGTTACCTCCAGCATAGAGGACCAGGGTATATTTCAGACATTAGTAAATCAGGCTTTTGGCAGCCAGATTCATGTCTATGAGGACAAGTCTAGATTTGCACTAAAGCAGGCTAGTGAAACAAGGTCACTTTGTGCATGGGATGTTGACTAAACGCCAGTGTGGCAGAGGGGCAAGTTGACCAATATGCAGTGCGTCCTCTTATTCAAATGTTTAATGAGAGCCTGTTATAAAGTGCTACCAGACAGCATCACGTAGGACAAAAGAATCCTCGACTCAGCCATCCTGAGATGTCCACCTCATACCTCTTGCCAAGTTTTAAGGGCTTCAGACCTCTGGAGTATCTCCCAAATGAAACACAAACTGTTGGTCCTAGAATTTCCTACAATTTAAAACTGCTATAAATTCTGAGACCATATATATCCTATGTATTGTCAAATACTCTACCAAGAAACAGCTGAGGTTCAAAGGTTTGAGCTTGTCGCATCTTGTCTGCTAGCCCTCCAGTGCTGTCAGAAGCAGATACACGAATTGTTAAGCCTTGATGTCAATAGATACTCTGCTGCAAGCAATAGCAGGCCATTCTTGATCAAGATACCACTGCATACCATGGTGTCAGTACCCAAAGTTTCACTGACAAGGGGCCAAAGTTTCATATCAAAGCACATAGCAAAAGCAAGCCCCAACTCCCATCTTTGAGGATCTGTTTCCTGAGACCTACCCCCCTTCTAATACCATAACTACCACTTTTTCAGGTCTACTAAAGAAAAGAGAAAGCACAAAAGGTATTTCTGTGCATGGCATCAGTTAAACAAGACTTGGAAAACTGTAAGGTAACCTAGATAGCTCATAGCAAGAATAAGGACCATCCTTGGACTGGGAGAATAATGGGGAAGAAAAGTTGTCATCAGGACGTGGGTGTTGGTGAAGTGCTTCACTTAAACACCTGGGGGAATTTCGGCATAGCTTGTTCCCTAACCTCTGAAAATGGTAACGTTTTCTGGAGATCAAAACTTGAGAAGGAAGCTTTGTGTTATTAGTACCTAGACCTCTCAGTAGGGCATTCGCAGTGACTGTGCCTCATTTTATAAACTGGGGAGTTTGGTGGCTTCTTCTACCTCTGTGCAGGAAGCCTGGCCAAGGCTTGGGTTTTTGAGGTGGACACACAACCTAGCAGGCACTCAGATCACCAGTAAGTCTTGGAGTATGGCCCCCTACTCTGTATCCTTGCTCTAGTGATCAAGGGAGATGCTGAGGGTGAGAGAGAAGGTAGCACTGTGGCAGTCTGTCCTCAAAGGGACACAACACAGCATAGCCACCGCCAGCATCTTTGAACAGGCTGATAGCGGGAGCAGTAATGAGAGGGGAGTTGGGTCTTCTCCCTGCAGCCACTACAGCAGTGCTGATGGGGCTGGAGTGCAGGAATAAGCTCCTCTCATCCTCTTCCCAGAACCCAGTGGCCCCTAGCTGCCTCCCTTTGACAGAACTTACGAGGAGCCAGCTGCACAGAGAGTCTGAGGAGTGTTTCTTGGAGCACACCAGCCCCAAGTATGAAAGAAGCACTAGAGCACAATGAGAGTAGCCTGATAGTGGGGGCAGAACAGGATTTAGAGTCCTGGATTCTGGCCCCAGTCCTGGTTCCAGTTGGCTGACTGGCATTAAGAAGTTGTCCACTGCCTATATTTTACTTTTCTCCTTAGAAAAGATGGCCAGTGTTGCTGGCCTGAGAGGGTCATTATAAAGACTAATGGAGCAAACACATTGCTAAGGGCTTTATGAGCTCTAAGTGCCATTTTAGAGTGAGATATTCTTATGATGAACATCCTGTGCTGTTGAAGAGTTACAAAGCAGAAGTCGACTATACTGCTATTTGTTAGGTGAGCAAAAGACAAATCCAGTGAGTTTCAGATGATGTGCAGGGCCATACCAACAAGTCAGCCTAGAGTGTCAAATATCAGAACTTGACTCAGATATATCAGGTGCTGGTGACATAGCCCATAGGTACTTCAAGTGCAATGACCTGGATTCAAGTCCCTTCTGGGAACAAGTGGGAATGATGATGGGAAATCTCTGATTCCAGGAGGGTGACCACATGGACCTGGGGTTGGGGGGTACTTCAGGAATCTGTTGCTCAGGCAGAGAACTTCTGGGACAGATGCTGTGTGTTTCAGGCAGGGCAGAGTAGTCCTGGAGTCACCTGGAAGTGCAGGCTGAGTTGGAAGTGGGAGTAGTCACTCACCACCTGGTGGTGTCCGCCATCCTGGCTCTTCAACGGTTCCTTTGGTGTCTGGACAGCCATTCTTCAACTTCTTTCCTTTTCATGGTGCCCTGAGGGCAAGCAATCAGGCTGAATGTCTTAGTGACAAAAATGGACAGGACAAAAGTCTCTCCATGTCCCTTTTTCTGAGCTGGACACTTCCGGCCATTTGTGAGTACTGACTTGAGGAGTGCATACTTCTATGACAAAATAACTTCTGTAGAAGGAGAGCCGTCTCCATCCTGACGACCCTGGGAAGGAGCCTCACTTTCATCAGGAGCAGACAATGGCCATGGTGATGCCTAGAGCACCCTGCCTGAGCTTGTAGGAGTTTTCGGCAGCAAAACCTCCACTTGTGCCCAGAGAGATTTCCCTTGCTTTCTTGAGCAATTTTCAACCTTGAGGACTTCTGTGTTTTCTCTGAAGTCACATTCAGAAGACAATTTCTACACACTTGTGGGGCAAGGCTGGCCTACTTAACCTGCACCAGGTGTACTGCTTGTAGGTGCCTTGTCTTTCTTTCGGTCAGTAATTGGGGTGGAGAATTCCCTTCATGCTGCTGTTTGCTCTAAATCTGCCCCTGAAGTCTACCCCAAGGTAGCAAGTATCAGCTAAAAAGAAGGTTCCTGTATCAGAAAGCTCCTGGTTTGTGCCTGCAAAGAACAAGCAAAGATCTCTATGAATTGCCAACAGAAAGTCTGTGTGTTGTCAGGCCAGTTGATAGTTTTGTTTCTACCAAATGCCCCTCTTGTAGGTGAGCAGAGGAATCTGAAGATGAGCACCTGTCTCAAAGCATCCTTCTTTCCACACAGGTGTTCTTGCTGAGCTGCGCTGCCTGAAGAGCTTCTCACACTCACTACTCTGAGCTGGGAACTCTGTGGATGACGTCATGCACAAGCAGAGGAAACTATGTGAATAGGTGACTTTGAAAGCAGTAGAGGTCAGCCTCGACAGGAGAGGTGAGCATGCCTTAACCCTCCCTCTCCTAAAATCACATTGCAGTGCTAAGAAATATCTAAAAAGAGGAATAAATCCATGCCAATGCTGGAGACCCAAAAGGATCGCATAGGCACCCTTTGTTTTGTAAGGACTTTAGGAATTCAGTTGTAATTTACTTTAATTACAATAAGTGAAAGGATATAGATATTGAAAGAAAAGAAGTTTAAACATCCACTCCTTCTCCTTCATGAACTATATCATACAAACATTATATATTATATTATATATAAATGGATGATGTATATATATTTTGTTGTTGTTGTATTTTAGGGAAGAGGCTACAGCATGTTCAGGGTCTCACTACTAGATCAGACTCCTAGTGATTCTCCTGTTTATAGCCTCCCAAGAGATGAGTTTATAGGTGTGTGCTACCATGTCCAGTCTCAATCGCTGCCTCAGTGGGCCCTGGGGGCGGGGCAGGCACGGCAGGTCCCTGCACCTGCTTGCATGCACTTTAATCCTCTGAGCTATTTGGCCGGCCCTTGGATGATGTCTAATTATGTAGATTGATGATAAATAGGTAGATAGAGGATAGATGATAGTTACATAGAAGGTATGATTTGCTTTTATAACCATTGTCAAAATGGCTCATGCTATGCTCTTATTCTACAACTTCATTCTTACTTAATACGTCACGTGGATCTCTCCAAGTCCATACAGACAAATCGCATTCATTTAGTTGCTATAGAGTATCCCATAACACAGATATTCCATAACTTCTTTATCTTCTTCTACTACTGGACATTCCAATTATTTTCAGCACATGGTCACTATAAATAATGAGGCAAAACATACCCTTGCAATTCATTCCTGTGTGGTGTCACATTTATTTTGTAGCATAGGTTCACAGAAACGAGACTGCTTAGCAAAATGCACACATGTTTTATGTCTCTACAAGCATATATGATGAACATGTTCACTACACAACTTGTCAATTAGTTTAACTACCTGATGGTTGATCCCCATGTATTTTACCATGTCTCTCTATAAACAGATCAGCTCCTACATAGCTACAAAATCACTGCCATAGCTAGAATAATTGAGTACTTTCATAAAATGTCCTAATATTCAGCTGATTTTCAGATTCGCCCCAATTTTCTTAAAGAGGTTTTGACCTGGCCAGGATTCAAACTAGATTAATGGGTGTGTTCTCTGTATCTCATGGACTCTTTTAGTGAAGAAGGATCCTGCCATTTATTTTTTCCTATGACATTGGTGCCTAAGGAGTTCAGTGAAGTTCTTTTACAGGATGTCCCAAATTTCCATTTCCCTGGTATTTCCTCCTGTCATGCCTCTTAACTTTTTCTTTACTTTCAGAACTTCTGAAACTCGAAGTTAGCTGTAGAGACTTGATTTTGTATTCAAGTTATACACTTATGGCAAGAAAAACAAAATGAAATGGACATGCCATTCGATAATGTGTAGAATAAGTATATATTTTCACTTTTAATAAATGTTGTCAGATTATGTCCACCAAATATTGTAGCACTGTATAGTCCCATTGGTAGTATCTATTTCTCTGTATTTTAATTGCTGTCTGTATTTTTCAATTCTAAAAATTCAGTGGATCTCTTCAAAATGTTTACCAATATTTATTTACATTGTCTTGGATTCTAGGGAAGTTGAAGTTCTAGTTCATTGACTATTGGGCTATTAACTCCTGTGAATTTTACGTCATATTTTGTGTTTGCTTAAGTCATGTAATTCAATAAGAGAAGGCTCAAACTTTCAGAGTAAAATAAGAAACTTTCAATTTTTTCCTCACATAATGGTACCATGAGGAAAAAAGTTAATTTTCTACTCCTGTGGGCAGCTTGCTAGGGGAAGATTCAGGGATATGGGCTCTTTCTGCTCTGTGGCTCCATTCCCTGGAATTTTCAGAAGACAGGATGGAAAAACAATGCCCTTTCCATAGCTTCTGTGATCCTGGCAATAGTATAATCACTCCACTGGTGAGAACTAGTTGAATGAATTAATTAGACGGGAGTGGGGCAAGGGCTAGGAATGTGGTTCCTGATTGGACAATTGCTTTCTAGCCATGGCAGAAGAACACATGCTTAGACTTTGGTCCATTGCTCTACTCCATTATCTTGTGCTTTTTTCATTAGTAGAATTTCTAAATGTATAAAATTTGCTGCTTATTTACACTAAATATGCTATTTTTGTGTTTATATATGTTATTTTTAGATTCTATTTATTGTCTTTTATCATACAATTTTTAAGAATTATATAGTTGAATATGTGAACATATATATATATATATATATATATATATATACACACACACACACACACACACACACATAAACATGTTTTGTACAAACGCATACATATAAATAGGTGTTACAATTTTTTAATTATATTTTTTCATTCATTTCCTGTCTTACTAAGATTTACTCCAGAATAGAGCAAGTAGTATCTCAAGTTTCCTTCCAGCATTTCTATTATTTAACTTTTTACATTGTATCTTAATCTGTATGATTTTTTAACTTGCTTTCTTTCTTATGCAGGACCTCTCTGTACATTTCATTTTTTTTTTTTTTATTTTAGGACAGGATCTCACTATGTAGATCAGACTCATAGTGATTCTCCTGTTTTCAGCCTCCCAAGTGCTGGGATTAAAGGCATACACCACCATGCCCAGTCTCAATCGCTGTCTCAGCATGCTGTAGGGTCAGGCTAGCACAGCATGCCAGGGATTGAACTCTAGCGGCTGCACTCTGCTTAAGGAGGCGCTTTAATCCACTGAACTACTTGGCCAGCCCTTCGCTATGTAGTTCAGACTGGCCTTAAACTCACCGAGATCTTCTTGCTTCAAACTTCATTTTCTCCCTCTGATGTTTAGACCTTTATTCATCTATATGAACTATGCAATGATCATATTAACCTCTAAAAATATGAGAAGTACTTTAAAACTACATTAAAGTAGTTGAGAGTGATAGATAAGTTTTTGAAAGTCAATCTTTCCATATAGCAACATGAACTATTTCTTTATTCATGCTTTGTTTTATATTCAATAGTGTCAGCAGTTACAGTGATAAGCAAACAGAACTTTTTGATAAACTTTGTTTTAAATATATTAAAATTTGGTATACATGAATAATATTTCAAACATTTTAACTTTTTAATTTTTATTGCTAGGATTAAGTATTAATTTTATAAATTGTTTTATATCTGGGCATTTTATAAATTCCCTTAGAGTCCTCTTCCTAGGTTCTCTTAGATTTTTCTAGCTATACAGAGTAACACCTGAATTAGAGCAGAGTCGTCTCTTCTGCCTGTAGAGCTGGGGAGTGGCTGTGACCTGTCACCTTCCAGGAACTTCCTATACTAGAAATGACCAGGGCAATTTCTCCAGGGATGAAATCAGTGAGTCTGCAAGCCTAGTAGGGACCCTCTTGGGAAAATAAAGGAATGCAGGGAAGGTAAATCCTTGGATGGGCAATAGGATTACAGAGAGAGAAAAAGTAAACAGTTGTCAGGAAAAAGGTGGCCAGGACAGGTAGAATGACAACTTCAAATTTGAAATATGCCATGTTCAAATTCTATATCAGGCTTGACTATCCATGAAGAACAAAGGCAAAATAAAGACTCACTCGGATGAGAGATTAAAAACTTCTTCAAGATGGAGAGAAATAATAATAGATAACCTGTGTCTTCAGAAAACAATGGAGAGTACCCCAATTGGTTACCATGACACTATTTTTTTCTCTTAGTTTTATGGAAATGCATATGATTGCTCAAAACCAAAATAAAAACTTTACATTTTAAATTGTATAAAATTCATTAGATGTAACAACCATAGCATAACAGATGGGACTGGGAAATGCTAATTGCAAGAGTCCGCCTTTTGTGAATTGGTACAATGTTAACTCTAAATAGATGAAGAGACACAGATTGTACACCAAAATCTCTACAGCAACTTCTAACATCTAAGTAATAAGGACGGGGCTTGTCCTTAGGGGTCATAGGTATGGTAGACTCAATTCGTTCTCCCTCTTACCATCTCGAGGGGAGGAAGCTGCCCCACCCTCCATGCTGGTCTTGGCCCTGGGAATTTTTGGATCTGTGGGAACAGATCAGAAGAGCTAACTCCAAACCCAAACCATGAAACACAGAGTCACAGGCCTCCACTGATGCTTCTGGGGGATTCTGATTTTCATCAGAGGAATAACAGGGCCCAGGTCATTGCAGCCTCCCCAGTGGAATGGAACAAAGAGATCAAACCTGATAAATTCTCAGGCTGAGGAACATCTTCCCTAGCCAACCTAAATACCAGTAAGTGAGAAGTAAGTGTTTGCTCTTTTAGGACACTATGATTTTAAGCAATGATTAATGAGTATTAATTGTGTATGTTAGTAGGCTTCACTGTGACATTTTCAAACATGGATTTATTGGGCTTTGATCCAATCTGCCCTCCCAACTATATTCTCTTACTCTCCTCTCTCTCCTCCCTCCCCTAAATTCCCTTGTTCTACCCTACCAGTCCCTCAATACTTTCAGGTCATCTATCTTTTTATAAATTCTAGATTCTACATGTGACACAAAGCCTGTGATATGGATCTTTCTGAGTCTGTCTTATTTCACGTAACAGGATGACTTCCAGCACCATCTGTTTTCCTGAAAATGACATATTTTTATTCTTCTCTGTGGGATAATATTCCATTGTGTGTATATACACCATATTTTATTTATTTACCTGTAATAGGCGCCTAGGTTGATTCCATATTTTGGTTATTGCAAATATTGTCACAAAAAACACTGGTATGTACACATTTCTTATGTATGCTGATTTCAATTCCTTAGCACCTACACACAGGAGTGGTATAGTTGAGTCTTATAGTGTTTCTCTCTTTAGTTTTTGGATAATCTATATGCTGTTCTCATAGTGGCCACAATAATTTATATTCTCATTAATAATGCATAAAGATTCCTTTCTCCCCACATTTTCACTAGCATTTGTTACTTTTTTAATAACAGCAATCCTAACTGGGGTGAGATGAATTCTCAGTACAGCTTTAATTTGTATTTTCTTAATGGCTGAAGACATCATGCAATTTTTCATATAGTTTTTGGCCATTTGTACTTTGTTTGAGAGGAGTACACTGAGATTTTTTGGCTGTTTGTTATTATAGCAAAATTTGGTTCATGCAATATAAGTTGAAGATGAAAATGGAAGTAGTAAGATTAGTAAATAATAAGAATAGTAAGGGTAAGCAAAGCTCTTGGTTATTACTTTTATCAAACATAATTCCACTAAATAATGTGCAATCTGAAGTGTAGTAAAACATGAAATCTGTGACTATAGTAATTTTATCTGTCTTGCTCCTTATTGTGTAATCTTCTCCTAAGAGGCATTAAATAACTCACTGTCCCATGAGGGAAGAGGCATCAGGGAATATTTTGCTGAGTGAGAAGGGAATAATTTGAGCAGTCTGAAGAGTTAACTTAAGAGAGGATAGAGATAAATTGGGAGAACCTTGAATGTCCCACTAAGGCAACTAAACACAACTTAATTGGTAATAAAATTTATAAGCCAATGTAACATTTTAATATCAATCAAGAAATGGTATACAAGAGACTGAGAGAGATACTCCAGGGAAGGAGACAGGCTACTAGAGGTCATGGTGGTAACACACCTCTATAAGCTCAGTTACTCAGAAGAATGCAAGTTGGAGGTCATCCTAACCCAAAATAAAAGATTTTCAAGAGGATAGGAAGGAAGTCAGAGGTAGAGCATTTAGTCTTGCTTCTGATTATATAATCTTCTACTATGTGCAAAGCCCTGGGATCTGTCTCCAGAGTGGGGGGATTGCTCAGATCAGACAAATGGCCTGATCAAGGAAGTGGTCTTCATCACTTTCTTCGTCAGTGGGACACATACCCAGTATCTTCAATGAAGAAAAGATTATTTTGCCTCACAGTCTCAGAAGTTTTATTCTGTGGTTAGCAAGCTTAAACACAGAAACAGTGTGGTAGAAAGGAAGAGGCAGAGAAAAGCTGTTCAAGTCATGGTGGCCAGGAATAAGAGGACGGAGAAGGGGAGAGATACATATCCTTGCGTGTCATAGCTTCTATGGCCAGCCTTTTCCAACCAAAATGCCCCCTAACTGCAAGTCGACTGCAGCAACCCCATGATTCAATCACGGTATAAAAGCCTCACCTAGGAGCACATGAAGCCTGGGGAGATATTCTTGATCTATACCATAGCATTTTTCTCCAGTCTCCAAAAGATGTATATGTCTCTCTTTATGAAAAATGCATCTAATTAGTCTCTAAAAGTCAATAAAGTCTTGAACATTCCAGCATCAATAAAAAGTTCAAGTCCAAAATTTCCTCCAAGAGTCACAATAAACTCTAAGCTTTGAGCCCCTGTAAAAATCAAAATGAAAGTTAAACACAACTGAAATACAATGACACAAGGTAAATATTCCCATTTCAAATGGGAGGGCTAAAGATTCAGAGAGTAATGAGATCAAGAATGAAAGCCCACAGGGCAAATGTTAAATCCTATAATTCCACACCCAGCATCTGGGACAAAGATGTGAACTGCAAATGACTTGGGCAGCAGCCCTGGCCCTATAGTTTTGCTGTCTGCAACACTCATGGCTTCTCTTCAGGGTGGCTTTGCTCATTGCCTGTGAACATTCCACTTTCCTGGCTTCTGCAGCTTCCTGAAGTCTCAGTTGCACCTTTGGCTGCATTCTCATAGCTTCACACACTGTCTTCTGAGGGGCATGCTGCCTGGGCTCCTAGGCCTTCTTCTGAAGTCATGCCGAAAGCCTCCCTGACTCCATAATTCTTGTATTTTGTATGCCTGTGAAACCAGCACCATGTGGATATGGCAAAATCTGCCACCTTCACAAGCAGTAACCAACCCCCTCGAATCATGTAGTGGCCTCTGAGTACCTGGGTGGCTGAACACTATGAAACAAATTCCAGGTAACCAGTTCATGACAAGGTATCCTGGGACTCTTTTCTCAATACAAAGTCTTTCACTTTTGGACATTTGAGCCTATGAAGTTGGAGTCTTGCTGATTCCTGGGATGTTCTCAAATCATCTTTCCTATTGTCATGATGCAATGTACTTGGCTTTTTATTAAAAACAATATTTAGTTGTTGCAGGATCTCGCCTTGCAGTTCAGACTCACAGGGATCCCCCTATCTCAGTCTCCCCAGCTCTGGGATTACAGGTGTAATTCTGGGGCCAGCATGGCATGCAGTACCAGTGATCGAACTCTAGACCATGCACTTGCCAAACAGGCGCTTAGACCACTGAATGATCTCCCCAGTCCAGTACTTGGCTTCTTTTTAATGGTAATTTTACAGTAGACAATCTGTCTTGGGACAAAATTTTACAAGTCCAAATTTTATAAATGCATCCTTTCTGGTGAAACTCAAAGCTTACATTTGCTCAGATGCACCACTTACTCTTGATTCTAAATGCAGAACTAGTTAAGGGTCCCCCCTAATACTCATAATACATCATGAATGCTGGGCTGCCTTGACTTTTTTCACCTTGAATAATTAGCCAAGAGCCCTGCTCAGTCTCCTCCAAACTCAGGACATGAGCAAAACTTACACACATTTTCTGTCAGAACATAGCACATGGGTACATCAGTCTTAAGTCCTTGTTCCCAGTGGCAACCTGAACCTGGCTTTTACCATTTGCATTTCTTGCAATATTCTGGCCTTCTGAGCTCCTACAAATCTCCCAAATAGCTCAGTTCACAGTGTTCTAGGGTTTCTCTAGCTGGCATGTCCAAACCTTTCCTAACTCTTCCCATAAAACAGCTTTAACTTCTAAATCACGTGGTCAGGTAGTCACAGAAATGATGCCACTCCTGGTATAAAAATCTGCCTTATTCACTTTCTTCATCACTGAAACGCAATGCCCAACACTCACAACTAGAAGGAGTGGAGGTTTATCTGGCTCACAATTTCAGAAGTTTCAGTCCATATTTGACAGACTTAAACACAGAAACAGCATGGGAGAAGGGTCTGGGAAGAGGAGAGCTGCTTGTGTCATGGTAGTCAAGAATCAGAAAAAGAAGAGAGATGTGGAGGCAAATACACCCTTCCACATGATGTCCTGAGTGCCCAGTCTCCTCTGACCAGTCACCTTCTAACAGCAAATCAGCTATATCATCCTCTGCTCCAGTTACCTTCAGGAAGCCCTATCAGTACATGAGGCTTTGGTGAGACATTCTCAATCTACCAGCAGTGCTTAAGGAAAATAAGGACAGGAGATTTTATGAAAGAAGTATTAATTACTCCTGGAAAAAGATGAAAAGTAGAAGGTGAAAGAGAAGGTACAGGCCTCGTGTGGGACCAGCAGAGGGGCTGATCTCCAGGGAAGAAGGGCTTAGGAGATACTGATTTTGACACCCCACACACCATATCCAAGTTGGCAGTGGGAAATAGGGGTCCTAATTTCAGGAGTTGAGTTCTTCATGAGTTTGGGAATATGTGATAACTCATTACTGATTTAGCACATATCTGAAATTGTAAAACAAGGTGCCATTGTCAAGGGATGCATGAAAGAAAGAGAAAATAATAGAAAAAAAAAACTGTTACAGATAACATTTACTCCTATATGGTTCTAACAAGAAAAGCACAATTGGACAAAAAGAGAGAAGGTAGGGTGGTGCACAGGTGAGGAACCCAAGATCCAGGACACCAAGATGATGCTGGGGGGCCTGGATGGAAAAGTGTCCAGTGGGTTTGGTAGCTGGAAGTCATTGTTAAGCAACTACTAAAAGAAAGGATGAGTATGAAATCAGATCGCAAAAAGTAGACCAAGGGTGTTATGGTTTAGACCAAAAATATCCCCAAAGTTTCATTTTCAGAGGTGGGGCTTGGTCAAAAGAGGCAGAGCGCCAAGGGGGCGTGACTTGGACAGGTGCATTCTTATTCCTAGTTCCTTTCTTCCTGGTCCGATTCCTTGACTCCATGACACAAGTAACTTGCTTCTGCCTGAAAGTGTGACCCAGAATAAACCTTGCTTCCTTACAATGCAGATGTTGGGTATTTTGTCCCAGTGACAGAAAAGTGAATACAATGGCCATATAAAGAAAAGCTTTCAGCGCATGTGAGAGCAGTGAAAAGGCAAGAAGTCCAGAGCAGAGATGAGGGCTGAGCAGGAAGCCGTTATAGGAGATATTTGATTTAGGACAGGAGTGTAAATGTGAGCAGCAGAGAGCAGAGCTATTAAAGAGAGATAACTGTGCCAAAGAAACAAGATGGGAAGGAGATAACTGATATAGAAAAGAGGTCTAGAAATCAATAAGGAGTGGCAATGCAAATTCAGTGTAACCTTGGTAACCATAGAAAGGAGTGACAAAGAGGTATGGCTGTTGCTGCTGACATACATTGTTTGCACTTAAAAGACTTGTTTTGAGAGCAGGGGCCATCTTTCCCCATCTATAATGGGAATAACACTCTAATATCTGGCTAGTGCTGGAACACTGTGGGAGGCTCCTGGCCAAGCCTTGATGACGGTGAGGGCATCGCTTCTCTCCATCCATTCCTAAGATCTCTTTCAGCAAGATGTAGACAAGTGTTGTTCTACCCATTGTGAGGGCCAGAAATGGAAGCACAAATGAAGATGCCAAGGTTGAAGTCAGGGAAGAGGTTCCTGGATAGGTCCACACTGCTCTGCACAACATCACGGTCGTCGACCTCCAGATGTAAACCAGAGGAAAGTGTGTACAGACTGCAAACAGTGCCAGCTGACAAACACTTGAGCCCTCTGCAGTCCTTTGCCTCTGACCTCAAGGTTTGCCCTTGAAAATGAGCCATAGCAGTTCCAGGGCACGAGGGAAAAGGAACGGATGGATCATGAGACAAAGGAGTTCAGATTTCAGATACCTAATCATCTCTTGAGATAGCCAGGCTTTTCCAAGTGTATGTAAAGTACAAATGATCATCTTTCTCTAAGCATTAGGAATTACACCTAATTAGCCACTGCTTTGGACAATGATAAAATGCAGACTTGCTATGTACCAAGTATGGAAGCAGTCACTTTACATGTAATTATCTCGTAATTGTATCAAGAATCCTGGGGTAAAAGCAAAACCATGTTCCCCCTCATCTGTAAGGAGGAAATTCTGGCTCAGAGAACATGAGGAACTGGCCTGTTCCTGTGCAGTGGGGCCGAGATTCAAACCCAGAAGTCCTACACCAGCCTTTGCATCCTAACCGCTTGTAGCTGTCTCAGGCATATGTATGTGTCACTTTTCTTCAACTTACTGGGAAAAATAGAAAGCATAATTTGAATTTTATAATTGTAGAAAGCCATCTCTACAGATGGTTAGGAGCTACTTGTGGTATAAATGAGCATGTTGTCATGTTTGTTCATCTGTTAAACTCAATGACGAATAGTGCAATAAGTCATTTGGGCCAAAATCTAACTCCGTAGCTCACTAGCTCGCCATCAACTTTCTGGTCCCAGTATATCCATAAGCTACTGAGAAGAGATAGAAAACCCACGCGTACACAAAAGCCAATGCAGCAACTACCACACGCTGCTTCTAACCTTGTTGAGACCACACAAGGCAGTAGATCCTTGCACTGTAGGACAACTCCCATCTCTGAGAAGCAATTCTCAAAGCATAGCCCAAGGAACCCTTGTGGTACACTCCAGGTATCTATTTAATATGTGGATTGCTGGGGTCAGGCCAGCAATCCTTTATGCATTAGAGAGAATGGGATGTAACCGAAGACCATGAATGTTAAGTAGTGAAGCAACTATTGGTGCTACAAATTAAGTATGTTCCTCAAAAGGTCATATGTTGGGGCCTACCCTTGATGAAGGCTGGTTCATGTCATCTATGGCCTGGGCTTCCAGTGTTAAACCTCTGTACATTCTTTTTTGTGTACCAGGAATCAAATTCAGGACCTTCTATGAACTTACCAAGCAGTTCCAGAGCTATATCTTTATACATTCATTTACAATATCTTTTCCACTGGGACAAAAAGCCTTTTCCAGGATGGCTGAGGAGAAGCGGTTCTAGAATGTGTTGGCCAAATTATGGTTCCCCTTCAGACCCTGGACTTGGCAAAGAGGCCTGACCACCATCTCTTCTATTCTTGCCTTTGTGGTAATTTTATTTGGAAAGCCTCAGTTGTCCTTACTGTGTTGGTATCTTGGTTAGATCCAGCCCAACTTTTAACAACTCTTATTCTTCTCTAAGAAGAGGTATTGAAATCTAACATGATCCTGATTCCTAATTTTTCTAACTTTTTTTTTTTAAGTACAGGGTCTACAGGGTCTCACTACACAAATCAGACTTGTAGTGAGCCTCATATTTTCAGCTTCCCAAGTGCTGGGATTACAGGTGCATGCCACCATGTCTAGTTTCAATTGCTGTCTCAGCATGCCCTGGGGGTGAGGCCAGCACAACATTGAACCCTGATCCCTGCACCTGCCTAAGCAGGCACTTTAGTCTGCTGAGCTATCTGGCCAGCCCCCTGATTCTTAGTTGATATTACCGTTCCTATACTGCAGATACTAGGTTTCTTCTATTCATTGGATTTTTGTTTTTGTTATTCCAAAGAGCCAGGGAGACAGCTCAGTGGCATAAGCACCTGCCCAGAAAGTGCAAGGCCCTGAGTTTGATCCCTGGTACTAAGACCTATGGTGTTCTTCCAAAGAAAGTAAAATTAAGTTCTACCATACTAGACACCTTCTTACTGTCTACTGCCTTTGGGATGCTAGAAAGTCATCTATATTTTCTAATGCTAATAATATTTGACATTCTCTTAGGAGAAGATCCTACTGAATTGCTGAAATTTTGGAAAACATCACCACGAAAGCTCATATAAAATAAAATCTTCAAGTAGGTCGCTGAGTTGAGTGAGCGGCCCCTAACATGGCTCCTAATGTGATACACCTTCCAGTATTTATTCTCTTGTTATTCCTTCCCATTGGGTACACACCAGATCTAGTGATTTGCTTTTGCTCAAAAAAATAAGTAGCAAAAATGATAGACTATCACTTTCAAGATTAAAGGTTCTGCAATCCCCTGCTGTCTCCCTCTCTTCCTGTCTTTGTACTAATAAAGCAAGTTGGCATTTTGCAAATATCTTTATGCAGAGGCCCACATGGCAAAAGATTGGTATCTTTGGCCTAGCACCTCTTAGGCCTGGGCCTGCTGACAGCCACACAAGTGAACTTGGGGCTGATTGTCCTCCAGTCAGTCCTCAAGATGGTTACAGTCCCAGCCAATGTTCTGATTTTAGACTTAGAAGAGATCCTTATTTTATTTTATAGAGTGTAACAGGCACCCAGTTAGCACCTGCACCCAGATCCCTGGCCCACAGAAACACGAAGTAACACATGTTGGTTGTTTTAATTCACTATGCTTTTAGAGTTGTTACACAGTCATAGACAATGAATATACCAAGTACTTGTAATACAATTTGGCTTCATGTGGACTACAGAGTAAGGAGGGTTTCTACTCTCCGAAACTTTTGTCCATGCTTGTGTGAAGGAAGTTTCTGTTGCCCTAATCTCCAGCCCTGTGGGGTCCCGTATCTTTATTAAAGGCACAATAATCTCCCGTACTTTTTAGAGTCACCATAGCCACCAACTGAAATGATTCACATGAAAACACTTCCCTCGTGTAGAACATGGAATGTGTCTTCTAAAAAAGCCAGTCCAACCCTATTTCCATTTTCTGTTCTGTTCCTTCCACACACCCATCCTCATACCACCCAAGGAGGGTGTTGCATTTAGCCTGAGCCCTGTGCCTGGTTGAAAGTGTGCAGCACCTGCAGGAATAAAGGGACTGCAGTGATATGTCAGAGTGCGGTGTTGGTGAAGTGTCCTTCTCTTCTTCAGGAGCCCGTTGTGAGAGGACATCCTGGCTGTGGAGATGAGCACTTCCTCCCAGGAACTGGGGAACTGGGTGGGGCCGAGGTGTGGTCTTTCCATGTGCTCTCAGGGGGGCTGCATCCTCTTTTCTGTGAAGTTAGGACAGAGAGCTTCATGATTTCCTGTATTCTATTTCCTGCATTCTAATGTCACAAATACTGAACTTCAAGAGGAAGTGTCTACTAAAATAGAAATAATAATTAGAACATGTAAATCAAGATAATAAGGTATCTGTAGAATTAAAAATTACTAAAGACAATTCCAGTGAACTAAATCCAAACACAATCATTTGAATTTTAGCTCAGTTAATTAACAAGAATTTATCAATCAACATGTATCCAAGATGTTTTTGTGCTATTTAGCACAAAACATTTTGCATATTTTTTGAAATGTCTGCAGTGAACTTGGAATGCCTTCATGGTTGAAAAGAAAGAGGGTTCAATTAGAAGCTCTTGGCATATAGCACATAGCATATCTTCTTATTTTTGCCAAAGGGAACACAGGAATGGTAAGCTTGGAATTCATGAGTGGGCAAAGACAGGATGGGGAGTAAGGACAAGCAAGACTACTGGGAATACAGTATTCCTCTCTTATGCCTGGTTATATGGTCCAGGACTCCAGTGGATCCCTGAGCCCTCAAGTTCTGCTGAATGTATAGATAACTGAATATATGTGTTACTGAAGTATATATACATACATTTTCCCTACACATACACAGCTACAATAAAGTTAGCTTTCTAAATTATGCACAACTGAGCTCAAAAACTGTAACTGAAGTAGAATAGTTACAACAGTATACTATAATCAAGACTCTGACTGTGGCTCTTTTTCCTCTTGTGGCACTCCCATTCTTACTCTTATCGTGTGGGAGCTGGTACCACTCCCACACTCTAAGAATAAGAATGATGTGGGCATTGTGACACGGAATTAGGCTGCTACACAAGGTCAGTGTACATTGGTCATTGGCAATCTGATGACTGAGACAGTTAAGTGACTGATGGGTGGGTACCACATACAGGGTGGATACACTGGGCAAAGAGGTGATCTGAGTCCTGGACAGAATAGAGAAAGAACAAATGGCATTTTATTATGCTACTCAGAACAGTATGCAAAAATTATGAATTGTTTACTTTTGGAATTTTCCATTTCTTAGTTTTGGACCATAGTTGACTATAGGTAATTGAAACTGTAGAAGGTAAAACTGCCGGTGAGGGGTGACTACTGTATCTTTTTTATATTGTTTTGATTATTGAAACATAAATACATGTTCAAAAAGCAAAATTAAAACAAAATGGCTTTTTAATCTCTAAGCTTTTCAGTATGAACAGAAGCAGAACAAGCAAATATACATTAAGTGATAAAGATAATCATATGAATAAAGGAAATATTTCAAGCGACTTTAGATTTAAAGGAATTTTGGATTCTAGGTAATTTTCTTTGTACATCTACGACGCAATACATTGGAAAACAAAAATGACAATAGAGAAATCTGATTAAAGGTTTGGATTAAAGGTTTGTTTTAGTTTTGTGGATAGTAGTAGCAGGAATACTCGTGATGGTTGATTTTTGAAGTCAGCCTGACTAGGCTACCTCTTGTCCAGGTGTTTGCCCAGCTGTTCTTCCAGGTATGTGTTGAGGGTGTTTCTGGAGGAGATCAACATGGGGATTAGTAAACAGAGCAAGGCTCCGGCCTTGCCGGCACAGGTGCTGCAATCCGTTGAAGGCCTGGGCAGAAAAGGCTGACCCACCAGCGCTGGGGAAGCCTCCTGCCTATTGCCTGATGCTGCCCAGCTGCACTGCTCTTCCCTCTTTTCCCACCTTCACCCCAAACAGAAGCAGCAGCTCTTCCTGCTGCCCTGGTACCAGCCTTCAGACTGGAGCTACACTCTTGGCTCTGCAGCATTCCCAGCCTGCCAGTTGCTGGTCTTGGGATTTTTCATTCTCCATCACGGTACAAGTCAATTTCTTACAATGAAACTTTTTTGGTTATTGGTGATTGATACACCACTGTAGTTCTAAAATAGTTTTACTTTGTTTTGTACAAAGCAAATAACTAGATATATTAGTCTACTCAAGAAACAAGATTTTCTACATACAGAAATGATGAAAACAGAAACCAAAGAAGGCAAGGAAATACACAATGAGGTGTGTACAGAAAATACAATTGAGAACTCATGAATGTTGTGAACATCTGTCCCTCCCTGAAGGGCTCACTGAAATAAGTGCACTGAGAACTTACATTTGGGATTCTCAATACCTGCCTCCCCCCAAGACACCCAGACTCTTGGACAGATGGGTGAGTTCAGATCTGGGGCAGAGAAAGCACAAGACAGGCTGAGGACCTGTGTCTGTATACCAGGTATGCCAGGTGATGCATCCAAGGGGCCCGTGGTCCAGCTGGAGAGGCCACTGCTGGTGACACCCAAGACAATGTGAGCATCCAGAGAAATGGTGGACAGGCCTCGATTATAGCACGTGCACTTGTACAAACCGTGATTTTATAATGTATAAGTTGTGTGTGATAGAAATGAGAGAGATGGAGGGGTCAGGAGGAGCAATGATCTTTTACAGATCACTGCCTGATTGATATAGAAAAAATTATAGAACTAGAACATCATTTTACATTCCCAATATAATGATCCAGTCATGCAGGGAACTTCATAACAGCTGGACAAAATGTTAGTAACAGGGAATCCACACAATCCCCAAATTTTTCCTCACAGTTATTCATCCACTGCAAAACAACAAACAAACCAACCAAAGCCTTCTATGTACACATTGCAGGGATCTGAGTGTCATGGCCTTAGCCAAAAAGTCACACTTGCATCACGTACAGCAGCATGTGCCTCTGAATGGGACACAAGGACACGTCCTCAATGTCACCACCAATATTCTTACCACACGTTAACAATCACACACCAAGACTTTAATCTGACTTACAGGAAACAGTAGGAACAAAGTAAGAACAAACAGAACAGTCCAGAAGCTGGTGTGCAAGACAGAACTCCTTGCAAAATACTGTGGTGAAAGACACAAAATGAAGCAAAGAGTTGACAAGAAACAAAGAGAACTCACAGCTGTCTAAAATGCTGGATGCTTAGTAAGATCCCAGACTGAACAAGGGCTATGGACCATGTGTGGGACACCGTTACAGAACTGTTAATTACATCTGGGACATGCATGGTATTATAATGATGCAGGAAAATATCTAATTCTAAGGAGATTTGTGCTCCAGTATTTATAAGGGAACTGTGGTGGTGACTATAACTTGTTTTCAAATAGTTCATCCTTAAAAATGGGTATGTGACTATAAATTGATAGAGAAAAAAACAGGATGAGAGGAAAAGAAGAGAGAGGAGGAGAGTACAGAGGCGAGAGAATAAGCGACTGGGGGCAAACTGGTGAATCTTGACACAGAACATGGGCTTAATTATATGATCTTTTCTCTTGGCATTTGAAAATTACAAAATAAATTGGGGAAAATGGACCATACTACTTAGGAAGAAGTGAGATAAATTGCTGGAAGAAAGGTAAATGATTTCTCTGAGCACTGAGATAAAAATAGTTACATCCCCCATGGCTGGGGAGAAACACACACCCTGCTGTCACGGATCACTCTGGCATCTCTTTACTGTACCACTGCAAACTCAGATGCATGTCCCCAGAGACTGCTGTGGGGATACACTTACTTTGCTGGGGCAGACAGCTCGCAGAAGGGAAGAGAGGGGCTGGGCTCTTTTCAGAACAAAGGCACGGAGAGTGACAATGGTTAGCCATGGCTTTGAAAGGGGATCAGTGCGTGTGTCAGTTGTACAACCAGGATGAGAAAACAGGAATGTGCAACTCATGGAAGAAATGTGGGCTGTGGGCAGGACCTAATGTAGGGATGGGCTCTACAGCTATCTGGTATCAGAAGCTGTACATCTCACTCTCTCACCAGTCTCTCCTATGTCCCCTGCTGAATTAGGTTATCTCTAAGACTATGCCTTTTTCTCTCTCCCACATAACTAAAAAGAAACAGTGGGTGAAGTTTTCCCCAGGCCTACTCAAGACTGTCAGCCCCTCTCCCGAGACCCTCTGCTGTTCCTGGGAATCTGAGAAACCACA
>NW_004524717.1:3334396-3354117 GCF_000260255.1 Octodon degus | reverse complement strand
GGGGTGTGGGGCATCTGTCATTAGCCTTCACAGCTTTATCATTCTGGCTTATTCTCTGTCTCTCCTATGAGATTCTGAGCTCCTCAAGGGCAAAGACCATGTCCACAAAAGTTACCTAGCATGGGACAGGTGCTCCAGTGATGTCTCAAGAATAAATAAAGGAAAGAATGAACCTCTCTTCAAAAATAAAGAACTAGCTCTGGCTGTGATACAACAACCTGTATGAAGAATGATGGTGCTACAGTGCTTTCCCCAGCAAGATGTCACTCCTGTGGACCTCTGTTGGGTGCCTACAGATGCCTGAAGATGTGAGAGATGTGAGATTCGTGGTGCAGCTGGGGTGTATGAGGTGTGATAGACAATTAAAATGAATGCTCAAATGTTTAAAAGATTTCTTATAGCAAAAAACACATTGCTATGAATCACCCTCTCTCTTCAAGTACACTTAGCCCATTGGTTTTTTCTCATTACACTTATTACACTTTCTTTTTACACTTATCCTTTTGCACTTTTTTGAAGCAGTTCTGGAAGGCTTCTCTCTTGAGCATCTTTAGCTATGCTGTTGTGCTTGTGTTGATGGCCTGGGTCAATGAAAATGTTTTCCAGTCATGGCCATCTTGACCTTGGAGAAGAGCTAGAAGTTATATGGGACCATATCTCTTGAATGAGGTAGATAAGGACACACTATGATAGCCTGCCTTTCCATTGGATGGCACTAGCAGGGAACATTCACCATTTTTATTTTATAAGGCCTCTTAAAATAGTCATGAAAGAAGACTTCCAGAACTGCTTCAGAAAATGTCAAGAGCAATGGGATAAGTGTATTCAAAGTGAGAGGGATTAATTCCAGGCAATGTTTCTTTTTGCTACAATAAATTTTTTGAGCTCACCCACACACACTATACACATTTGATTTAATGCCTGGCTTGTTGCAGTGTGAGTGCCAGGCCACTGCCTGTCCCTGTCTTCATTTCTCCATATGTCATATCCATCAGTGTCTCTTCTCTTTGGATCCTTGAGGAAGCCGAGAGATGAGTCTGTAAAGCATTTTAATTATCCAGAGGAAAAGAAGCTTAAAAGCACACAGTTATGTGGAATGGGGTCAAAGAATAACTGGACTGCTGACCAGTTAGATTCTGGGCCTCTGTGAGAAACAGAAAGCAAATGTCAAAGGACAGAGCTTGGCCTCTGCCATTTCTATGAAATCCATGGAGACTCCGGAGAAATCCTTCCATCATGTAGCACTTCAGTAGCCCTAGCACTTAAGTGCAGCTCAGGAGTGGGCTGCATGGTGGCCTCAATATCGAGGGCTGTTGGCTTGGATAAAGGATCCCGGTGCACAGACATGGAAGGAGAGTGCTGCTACCCTCCCCTTTTTCTCCCTCCCAGTCAGGCTGTGGATACCTTAGGAACTGCACTGGCCAGAGCAATGAGCAGTCTGTCCTTTCCTGGTCCCACTTCTGTATACCTGTTTCAGGCCTTGTATCTTGAACACCAGAGCAATCCCAAGAGATGTGACCTAAAATATTTCTCGTCTTCTCCAAAGGGGACTCATGCTCTGCTCTATTCAGCAAGCTTCCCACCCTTCCGCTTTCCACTGGGTCCTTTTCCCTATGCTGTCCTCAGCCGACTGCTGCTGATCTTCACATTCCTCCATGGCACCTTCCCCAGCTTCCTTTATTGGCTTTGACTTCCAGGTTGTTCAGTGTGTGGAAACCACCACTTCAGAAAAGGTCTGTGCTTCTCCAGATAGAATCAGGCTTCTGCTATGGGACCCAGGACATCTGTCAGTAGCCTACACTGCTGTATGATTGTGATTTATTCCATTTCTCCCATAAGACTCTGAACTCCTCACATAAGACTCTGAACTCCTCAAGGGCAGAAACCATGTCAGCAAGAGAGTTTGCCTGGCCAGAAATGGATGCTCCAGAGGTGTCTAAGGAATGAATATGTGAATGAATGAATGAATGAATGAATGAATGAATGAATGAATGAATGAATGAATCTCTTCAAGAATAAGAACTGGCTCTGGCTGATGATGTGATGATCACAATAATAAAATATCCTCAGACTTACATGGTTCATCATTGTTAGAAAAGTACTTTCCCATATATTATTTCTATAACCTGTAAAACACGCACCTGTCTTATCAAAGGCTTTCTTCCTATTTAAATTTTTCATTCTTTTCAGTATGTTTAACTATCTCATTTAAATGACTAGTTTTTATTCAGCCATGTAACCTACGTTTTACTTTCCACTTTACCCTATTTGAACCTGAATTTACACATGAGAAAACCAATCACGTTCTTATAAAGCTCCAGCCCCACAGTGAACCTGGGCTGTTTGACTCTAAGGCTATGATCACATAGTAGACCATACTCATGTGGAACAATGGGACTATGTTTTATGAAGGAAAAAGTGTTGGCTACCTCATGGTATGGAGACGGGAAGTCCCAGAAGCTTAGTGGAGGCTCTTCTAAGGGATCTCCTGAAACAGGAGATGGGGCCCCAGGAAAGAGACTGAGGCAGTGTGATCATGGGGGCCACCTCTGGTCCCTGCTCCTCCTCCCTGAGATTCTCACTCTTATTTTGCTGGCTGGCTGCCTTGAGATGAGCAGCTTCTCCCCACCATGTCCCTCTGCCTTGATGTGTCCATCTCACCACAGCCTTCAAAGAAATGGACCATCTGACATGGACTTAACACTCAGAAACTGTGAGCCAAAATGAACCTCTCCTCCTCAAAGAGGGTCACAGCCACGAGATGCCCAATAACGCACCATGATTCATTCTCAGGCTTACCTGAGCACACATGTGACAGGAGAGAGACTTCCTCAATTTCAATCTCTGCACACTTCATGTTCAGGGCATGGGCCATTCTAGATGCCCCAATTTCCACAGATCCATAGAGTACTGTTGTTGAAGCCCTGATGAAGTAACTGGTTTAAATTACAGATGGAAATTATTATTTTGTTCTCCAAAGAAAATAGAAACACAATTTTGATATGGAATTATAATCCATATCTTCATTTTATTTATTTATTTTTGCAGTACCAAGGATTGAACTCAGGGCCTTGTGCTTGCCAGGCAAGCATTTATTCTACTGAGCTATCTCCCAGCCCTATTTATTTATTTATTTATTGTATAAATGGTTTTGTGGAATTTTTTTTTTGTGGTACCAGGGATTGAGTTTAGGACCCTGCACTTTCCAGGCTAGTATTTATTCTTTTTTCTTTTTTATTTTTTAATAATTTTACTGAGAAACAAATAGCAATAAGACAGTTTCAAAACTGATTCCTAACACAGTATCAATAATTAATAATTGCATATTTTTGTCTTCTTAGTGGGTATTCATAGCACAAGATGTAGACATGATATCCTGTGTACAAGAACTATTAGAACAAATCTTTCTCTTCATTAAATTAAGAGAAAGTAGCTATATATCTATCCTATTTTGAATATACAGATACAAAATGGTCTTTCATTTGTATCCCCCTTTTTTGTTTAGTTTTGTCAGAGAAGGGTATTCCATTGTAATTTTAATATTGTAACTGTGTGAATTCAGCAAAATATTCCAAATAGTCCAGTAGTCCATAATAGTGGTGGGTTTTCCATAGGACTGGCAATGTCAGAAGTTGTTGACTTGAGCCTTTTACAGCTCAGCATATTAATATGGCTTTACTTTTTGTACTTCATTTTTATAGTTTTCCGCTGGATGGTTAAGATCAAGATAAAGCAAGACCTATATAACAAGAAATGTAACTTTTGTATCTGACAAAGTCAGTCAAATCCCCTCAGGATTTATCCTGAAACCCTGTACTGCAGTTTGTAGATCCTTTGTCAGTGTCAGCCATGTGGATGAGTCATGGCCATTGCTTGACCAATTTGCTCTCTGTGAAAGCCTGAGAGAATCTTTTCTCTCCATGCAAGCATGTATTCTAATGAGCTATATCCCCGGCCCCAAACTTTTTTTTTGTACTGGAGATCAAACTTGGGACCTTAGGCTTGCCAGGCAGGCATTTATGCCTCTGAGCTATATCCCCAGCCCTTATAATCCATATCATCCTAAAAGCCATTCCTGAGATCCCAAGTGTCTTTCAGATCACACCTTGACAATTTTTCATTTAGTAATTTCTTAGATTTAATATGTGATAAGACAGAATCAAAACAAGGCTGGTGAGATAGCTCAGCGGTCGGAGTGCCTGCTGAAGCAAACACAGGGACCAGCTTTTGATCTCTGACAACATGGGTCACACTGGCCCCACCCTTGGGCCTACTGGGCTGGCCACCTACACAGGACATGGTGGCACACATCTGTAATCCCAGTGCTGAGAAGGCTGAAAACAGGAAGATCGTTGAGTCCAAGCTGTATAGTGAGACCCTGTACAAAATACATTAAAAAGAAAAGAAAAGACAGAACTAAAACAGAGTTCACATAATCCAAGTGTGGGGACCAACCTGCCACCAAGTTAGTCACTCATTCACCACCTGACTATGAGCTTCAGGGAGGAACAGGATTTCTAAGCTTTCCCTGAAGCCATGTGTAAGCCTTTTCTTATTTATATGAATAAATGCTAATACCTTGCACATTAGACAACCAGAGATGGACACACAGCATCTCTGGGTACCTGTTATCCTTATTATGGGCAGGCAATTATATGACATGGTTACAAGGGAAGTGGCACTGAAGTGGCTAAGGACAAGGAAGGCGGCTCTACCAGTCTTTTATGGCTAGGTGAAATGGCCACTGTCCTTCACCATTTGGGACTTGCAAACAAGGAGAGTAATGATTAGAAACACAACTAGCAGACAACTGGCACTGGAAACACAGTCGTGGGCCAGTGCTAGCAAAAACAGTGCAGGTCTGAGAGAAGAAGCACGATGCTCCAGCTGGCAGCCGAGGGCACAGAGCCAGCCAAGATGGCACAGCTGAGCTCTCCAGATGAGGGCCACTCCCCAAGAAGCACAATCATCAGTGATATGTTTGAGACCACAGAGACAGGTGCTGGGACCAGAGTAGGCTCAGCCTTGGTCTTGGATCAGCCTGCTGTCTTGGGAAGCAAAGGAGGCAGCTTGGAAGGGGAAAAGATACAAAGAAGGTCACATGCCAGGAAATGATGGGGAGCTATGCACAGGAGCTCCAGGCCCTGCCAAAGACTTCCTGCTGGGCTGGAGCAGCATCCAATTCACATGGAAGCGGGGGGTCCAGGAACAATCCACTATCTCCAAGGATGAGACAGAGCCAACGAAGATGTGATGCCAGAGGGCCTGGCCCAGCTCCTTTGGTCGTGACTTGGGATTCAAGACACATGGTCCTCTGGCAGCTGCAGCCCCGCTCCTGACCTCCCAGGGAGGGAAATGTCACAGCGACACTCTGCACACTAGACAGTGGTGCCCCGAGCTGAAGAAAGCATAACCAGCTTCCAGAAGACTGCAGAAAGCAACATGCACTTGAACATATTCCTGGGCCATCCAGGGTCCTGCCAGGACCACCTCCCTTGAACTTAATGTCACAGAAAATAAAGCCTGAAACTGTAGTAGGAATTTTCTGTTACTGGTATCCAAAGCAGAGTAAGTAAAAGTCGGGTACAGTGTACCCGTTTAAAAAAAAATTATTGAGAAAAATAGCAATGAGACAGTTTCAAAGCAGATTACTAGCACAGTTTCAATAACTAATACATTGCATATTGTTGTCTTCATAGTTATTCATTGTACAAGATGCAGACATGATATCCTGTCTACAAGTACTATTACAACAAATCTCTCTATTCATTGACTTAAGAGAATGCAGCTGTATATCTATCTTATTTTGAATATACAGATACAAAATGGTGCTTCATTTGTATCCCCCTTTTTTGTTTAGTTTTGTCAGAGAGGTGCATTCCATTGTCATTTAAATATTGTAGGTGCATGAATTCAGCAAAATATTCCAATATAGTCTAGTAGTCCATAATAGTAGTGGGTTTTCTGTAAGACTGATAATGTCAGAAGTTGTTGACTTGAGCCTTTTACAGCTCAGCATATTAATATGGCTTTACTTTTTGTACTTCATTTTTATAGTTTTCCGCTGGATGGTTAAGATCAAGATAAAGCAAGACCTACATAACAAGAAATGTAACTTTTGTATCTGATAAGGTCAGTTAAATCCCCTCAGGATTTATCCTGAAACCCTGTACTGCAGTTTGTAGATCCTTTGTCAGTGTCAGCCATGTGGACAAGTCACAGCCATTGCTTGACCAGTTTGCCCTCTGTAAAACCTGAGAGAATGTTTTTCTCCATGTGACTCTCCTTAGGCACACTCTCTATCATCAATCAATTTC
Organism: Octodon degus; assembly: GCF_000260255.1. Taxonomy (NCBI): domain Eukaryota; kingdom Metazoa; phylum Chordata; class Mammalia; order Rodentia; family Octodontidae; genus Octodon; species Octodon degus. Next base: position 3,347,800 of record NW_004524717.1, on the reverse strand, counting down.
CTCCGTGGCTCCATAATCTCCTTGATCAGAAAATTTGGGACATAACTGTGTTACAGGACTGTCCTGCTACAAGGCTATATATGGTTATATTTTTAAATTTCTGTGTAAAAATATGTAACTGTGTATTCCTATTTTTTTAAATTTTTTTCTTCATATTCTGGAAGGACTTATAGTTTAACATATCTATTCCTAATAGAAAATACCTGTTCCATGTTATGACTAAGATGTTTGATATTAAGACAGATAGTGAGGTTAAGCTCACCTGCCTATGCTGTAGGGTAATAATAATAAGCTTCTCTTCTGGAGGGTTAACAACCTAAGTTTGAAGACCAAAAGTTAGAGAAAAAGAAGGGCTGTAAGGACAGCCAACATTTTGTTCCTAGCTTTTCAAGGTCAGTGAAGATTCAGAACATAGGAGAACCTGTACTGTAGCATCATGTAACTCAGTTGTACCCTCTTTTGAAATCAAAGGTTTAAAGAAAGCAATGCAAATATATGTGCTTATAAATTCATAAACTGTAGAACAATAAGTGATAAACTAGGGCAAGTGCTACTTTCTGAGAGAAAAAAACTGATGTTTGGGGGGTAAGGTGGAAGCAGTCTCGCTTTGGGGATCTTTTCCTGTCTATATTCTACTAGTTCAAAATATGCTCTGCTCAAATAAGGAGGTTCTCATTTGTAAATGCTGGGCCTGTTCGGTGGGCTGACATCCCACTCAGCGAGATCCTGGCCCCTGCAGTCACCAGTCCTCACCCCAGTGTTACCTCCCCTCTCCACCTTCCTCTTCCACTGCACCTGGCCTTGGTCTTGCCCAGTGCCACTGTCCTGCTTTGGTGGCCTATGTGCACTCACACCCTAGGATCTAGCTCTGTGACACAGACCTCACCTCAGCCCCAGGCCTCACAGCCCCCCTAGCACCAGACCACAGGCTCCCTTGGGCCTCTACTCAGTGCCAGCTCCATCCTTCTGGCTTTGGAAGCAAATCTGATCACAGGAATATTTTCCACACTCAGAATATTGTGTCTCCCAAGAACATAAACACTTATCAGGCATCTCAAGAGGATGCCAGGAGGCATGGCCAAGAGTGGTGTTAAAGGAAGTGGCTCATGAGTTCAAGCAGAGCTGCTGATGGAAACTCCATGCCCAGAAATGACAAGGTTTCTGCTGTCCCATTGCCCGCTTCTAGGGGGCTCTTCCTCTCCTGTCCCATTGCCCACTCCTGGAGGGCTCTTCCCTCCCAGTGGGTGTTAGCTAAAGATATGCTGGCTATCAGAAGATACAAACTGTGGAGGAAAAAAAAAAAGCCCAGAATGGCTATTAAACACCAGTGTTCCTTGGGGAAGAACCTAGTCTTTTCGTCCAAGGTGCCTTATCATAGGAGATTCCAACAGAGATGAAGGCTTGGCTCAGGGGAAGGGTGAAAAGACGCATAGTGATGAAGCCCTTGTGAGGACTCCACCTTTACAGAAAGCAGGGCCAGGAGAATCAGCCTCACTGATATTCTTAGGCAATAAATTTCTGTATTTTCTTCTTCTTGGGGGGAATGTGAGAAGAGAAGGGGAACAATGACAAGTGTTCTAACAATATTTAACAACCCTTGAATTAGGTGTCTGCACTGTATTGGAAGAAAATATTTGGCTGTTGGACTCAAACCGAAAAACCCGAGAATAACAACAAAGCACAGTGCAGACAGCCCAGAGCACAGGGAACAAGTGCCCCTGGGGAGGTCTGAGGGCTGGGCCCAGGACTGCAAATGCAGGCTTGAAATCTCTTTGAAGTATTATGCTTGATCTTTGAAATTCATCCAGTTTTGCCTTCTGCCTGTTAATGTTTATTTTATTATGAAAATAATGTTCTTTCTTCTCCAAAAAGACACCAAGTCAACTCAGTGTTCCAGGAAGGTGTACCATGGGTAGCTACGGCTGGGTTGGAAACACTAAGGGATTTGAATAATCAGGCATCCAGTCCCTAGGCCCATTCTGACAATGGCTGGTCAACTGTGAGGCTGAAAAGGAGACAAAGAGCACAGATCCCACTCTCTGGTTGACAGCCAGGGACACCACATAACCCTTTCACAGTTACAAAGGGATTATAGCTGAGACACACACAGAGGGGTCTCACGGGGCTGCTAATGTCCTTGGTGTCCTCGATGTACTCTGTAGTGGACTGGCTGTGGTGAGAAAATAGCCCAAGTGTGCAATGGCCCAACACCACAGAATTGCAAGAGGCCACTGGTGTTTTCTGACTTACGTGCTTCTGTGATCTCACAGTCATAAAAGAACACAGGCGAATGGCGGCTCTGCTGTGTTGAGCATCACTTTCCCAGGATGCCTGGGGCTTGCTACCTCCCTCACCTGGAAGAGGAGCAAGGTGGAGCACATGGGTCAAGTTGCACTAACACAAGCCTGGAAGTGGCACATGCATACTCATGCATGAGCACAGTCATATCATCATCCTGAAACTTCCTGACAGAAGTTGGGGAAGGAGGGTCAAGCTGTAAGTTCTGGAAGGGAAATGCAGAGCTTAAAGAGCAGTATTTTTGGCCACAACAGCTGAGGTAAAATAATCCCACATTAATTTCAGATACATTAAATGAAGAGCGTGCTGCACCATGCATCCCAGCAGTCTTCTGGGTGGTCCCAGGCACTTCCATATTTTTATTATGTAAATAGAATCTGCCTCAAGTCCATGAGCTAAGGGAGGTTTGCTGGTGCCCTTTCTGAGCATCTTTTCTTTTTTTTCAAAAGTTTGATCTGATTCACATTCCAGGCACTCTGTTTTAATCACTTTTCTCATTGCTGGGAGAAATCACATGGCTCCCAAAGTCAAGGGTAGAAAATTTATTTAGCTCACAGTTTGTAGAGGTTTCAGTCCATAATCAGCTGGCTTCAAGGTGAGGTGGCACATAGTAGAGAAGAAATAGTTCATGGCAGCTGAAGATAGCAAAAGCGACAAGGCAAGGGGGTGAGGGAGCAAGACCCTTCCCCCCTTACATTTTATGCAGTCTGTCGGCCCTAGTGTGGGTGTAGAACTCACACCCTTAATGCCAGCATTGGACCATGAATCAATCCCAAGCTCTGATTCAGTTGCCTCCAGAAAGCATGGCCTCCTGCTGACCACATTGTTGTAGGCAGCTGAATTAGCTAGAAATATTAGAGGCAGTCAGGGAGAGCTAGGCCCTGAAAGGAGTTAGCACGGAAGACAAGATACCTTGCAATTATGACAGAGACAAACACTCCTTCTGTGGGCCAGACCTAAAGATCAAATATGGAACAAATGATCTTTAGCCCTGATTCTTAGTGCAGGGAGCAACATTTTTGCTTTCTTGTCATGCTTCTGTGATGGTACACCGGCATTTAGGTGTTAACCTTCACTGTGAATATTGTCCTTTAAGTATCTTTTCTCATGGTGGGTGGCCTGATTCTTGTATGGATTCAAATCTTTATCTCTGCTTTTAGGAGGTCTTCTAAAACCCTCCCTAAAGATAAGCATCCGGGATTGATTATCACCTTGAGGAAGCCAGGGAGAGTCACCAATCCAACTCCTACCAGCTACCAGAAAAACTCCAGGTCTATATTCATGCCCTCTTGCTGTGTGACTTGCTTTCTTATTTGGTCCTGGATTTAATTAATTTTACCTGAGCAGTGGTGCTAATAACCTTATTGGTTGACCATAGTTTTGTACCACTTCATGCCCACCAAGGTGAGTTCCCATGTTTTCCACCTTAAACCCTCCTCATCACATGGTTTTACTCTATAAAAGTCCCTAGAAATGGCAGATTCCCAGAGCAACCTGTTGGGTTCCCCTCCTGTCCCTCTCTCAGACAGGAGCTTTTTTCCTCCCAATAAATATTCTGCTCTTAACCTCTGTTTGTTCCTAAAATTAATTCTTCAGTTTTAGGGAACACAGACTAGTCCCAGGCACCTTTCAGGTCTGGAGTGTCATTCTCCTATATCAACGTGAGGCTTGGGGGTGGGCGTAGGGGTGCAATCCAGACAAAGCATAGCACCCTCTCTAACAGTCATAATAAAAATACCTCTCAGTCTTTGAATTGGATTGGGTCCCCTGAAGGAGAGGTGTATAGATCTAGACTTTCTTCCTGAAAGTACTTTCTTATATTTCTATTTTCCATTTCAAGCTTTTAATATTAATAGCTTACCTAACATTTCTTTAGAACACAGGAGGTACAGATGGCACTTATTCAAAATAGCAAATAATGTAACTGGCATTTACATACAATCTTTTCTGATACTATTTGCCTCCCTCACTGCACTTATGAGGCTAGCACAAATGCAGCTTACAGTTGTGCAAGCCAGAAACATCATTTGCAATATAGATCACAATACTGTACAACAGATCTTCCTCAGACATTTCAAACTCAAGTTCAAAGCGAGAACTGGTAAAAGCTTTTTCTCTGGCAGCTTTTAATTAGAGGGGAGTGGCCGTCCCAAACTTGAGTCTACAGTCAGCGTCCTACATCAGGCAGATGAGGTTAGCCAAGAGCCAGCCAGCATCTGTACTGCTTTCTCCTGAAACCTTTGTTTGCAGAGGAATGAGACTCATTCCTAAGCACCAGCACTGAGTAAGTCTGTCTGCCCTTGCTTCTGCCCTTCCTCGGTTCCTTGGCAGCACCATGTGGAATCTTTGAAGAGTATGTCCTGTGCTGCACATTGACCGTTACCCAAAGCCTCGATGCCGCACAGCTCTCTGGAGAGCTGGGCACTCTGCGCAAGTCCAGAACTCAGGAAGATGGCATCTCGGTCTGCGCGCTTGCCCAGAAGGCTGAGGTAGTTCTTTAGCTCCAGCGAGACCCTATAGGAAGATTTTTTTCAGCTACAATTTAAAAAAAAAAAATTGGGGGACATCCCTTTTTAATGAAAAGATTTTGAAAACAAACTGTTATAGACATCTGGTAATATGAGATAAAGTAGAATAAATATGATTTTCAATACAGCTTGAGGAAAAATAAAGGAAATCTAAGAAGCCAAAAAGGAAGAGTAAGCTGAAAACCATATCCAGTAAACAAATGAGCACTGGATTGAACCCAGGACTCACACTTGCTAGGCAAATACTCTAGGCAGCTACACTGAATCTCAGGAGCCACATCTGGTGCCAATAGTCTTGAGGCTGGGGTTTTAGAAGACCTCCTAAGACCAGAGATAGAGATTTGAATCCATACAAGAATCAGGGCACCCACAATGAGAATAGATCCTTAAAGGACAATATGCACAGTGAAGGTTAGACACCTAAATGCCCATGTACCATCACAGAAGCATGACAAGAAAGCATAAGTGTTGCTCCCTGCACTGGGAGTCAGGGCTAAATAACCCTTCTGGAAAGTTGTAACTACATTTCAGTACAATTTTGGGTTCCAAATTCCCACCATTAACATGTTCCAGGAAGATCCAATTTAAGAAAAGAATATGAAAATTGCTCCATTGGTCCTGAGTTCAACTTCCAATACCAAAAAAGAAAATAGCAAAAACTGAAATTTTTTTAAAAGATCAAAAAATTACTCCAGCTCATAAAACTTCCAAAACACTGAGCTGAGACTGCAAGATTTTCATAAGGATATTTCTAAAATCAAAGCTCTAAAAATGCTGAGGAAATAGTTCACTATGATGAAGAGCCAGAATGTATGATAAACAATGGTGTTACATCCAAGAACTTCAGAAGATTAGTCTTATAAGTTATAAAATAAGAATATTTGGCATAAATAATGTCAGAAAGGAAGACATCCAACAAACATAAGAAAATAACACATTATCAAAATGAAATCAGACAAAATGAAAAATAAATAAAACTTTAGAAATAAAAGCGTATCGTGTAATGAAAATTCAAAACTCAGCAGCTAGGTTTCACCTGATTAGACACAGCTGATCAGAGAATCAGCGAACTGAAAAGGAAAGTATATGACACACAACATAAAGATTACCACATGGGATACACCAAAGAGAAGTGCAAAGTATTTGATCAGAATGAAAATAGCCAAAGACATCTAACAGTGTAAAAAAGAAAACTGAGAGATCGGGGAGCACCAATATTCATGGATTGGGCAAAAACCTTCCGGAACTTATCAAAGACGTGAATCTGTGGATGTAGGAAGCACGAACACACTGTATGTAGAATAAGTTTTAAAATTCTATACCTGAACTCATCATGGTATAAATGCAAGACACAAGGCAAAGAGAAGACCAAAAGCCAAACCAAGAGCTGCTCCTTTAGACTACTAGTTGATATACTCTAACAGCAACAATTCAAAGCAAAAGACGGTAGAGTAGCATCATTAAATTACTAAAAAAAAATCTTTTCATATAGATTTTTACATCCATTGCTACTCTTATTTAAATTGAGGGAAAATTAAATTACTTTCAGAAAAACCCAAGTCATCAGCATTTAGCCCATCTGCTGTCACTGACAGGACAGCCACAGGAAGAAGCAATTTAACTGAGAAGAAGCAAAGGTGAATGTGACAGAAGAGCCAGGGGCAAGCCGTGAGGGTGATCAGCATTCCTGAAGTCTGCTTGAGCACAAGCTCCATCGAAACTGTTCGGAACTTTAAGAAGAAGAAATATTGGATAATAATTGTGTGTTTGAGTGAAAAGAGAGATACGAAGTAATATATACTGAAGCCCGTGTATGATGCAAGAGGAAGACAATGGCTGGGCACAGATTTTCCGAATTCAAAGGCAAAGTTAAAAGTCAGAGAATCATCACTAGAAGGATAGAAACAGGATTTGAACTTCCGATGTAGCAGCAGCAAGCTAGAAAAGAGAAGTAAGAAAGCTTCAGTCAGGCGCAGTGGGGCACTCCTGAGCTCCCAGCACTCGGGGAAGAGGATGCCAGAGAACTGTAGGCGCAGCTTGGCCAGCTTAGTATAGGCAAGACCTTGTCCCAGAATGCAAAACAGAAAGGGCTGGAATGGAGCGCAGTGTGAACGCCCGGGTTGAGTTCCCAGGAGAAAACACAAGAAGGATAGAAATTGATCTAAGTATGTAGATATGTACTGTAAATGCAAAATACAAACTAAGATGATAGACATGAAAATATAAGAATTACTCACTAAACACACTAAACGTATCTGTCATAGATTTAATTCAATAATTCAGTTCATGAAGAGGAAGCCAACCCATAGAAGGCTTACCGCAACTGAAAATAAATTTGAAAAGCACTCTTAACCTCACTTCTAACTAAAATACAGAGAGCCCTTGTGTCGCTCAGTGACTGAGCAGTTGCCTAGCATTTACAAAGCCATGGGTTCAATACCCTGCAACAATACTGCTCGAATGAATTATTTATAATATAAAAGAATTGATATTCCTAATTATCCAACAATTAAGACATTCATTAAATTATTAGTGCTACTACTAGTAGTAAGAATGCTAGTGAGAGACATTTATTGAGTTTACTATGTGCTGGGCAGCATGTTCCAAACACACTCTGATTAATACATTTCAGTCTCTTATATTGCTACATGAAGTTTTGTGTATCACTGCACTACATTCCCAATGCTTTTGTTTTGATACAGCCCTGGCTATCCTTAAACTTGTGATCCTCCTGTCTCTGCTTCTGGAATAGCTGGGATTACAAGTATGTGCTACCATGTCCAGTGAGGTTGTATTATTTTCCTCTTCCTTTTATGAGAAGACAGCTTAGGCATATAGAATTTAGTAATTTGCCTAAAGTTCTATAGCAATAAAGTAAAAGAGCCAAAGCGGTTTTGGAATCCAGAATCCATGGCACATGAATTTTTTAGGTTACACTGAAATAATAAGCATATCCTAAGGGATATTACATTTGAATAACACTAAGAATATGAACACACGCTTCAAAATTTCTCATATTATAAAAATAAATTTATATTGGTATAAAAGTCATATCTGTGTTTAGGTATGTGGAGATACAAGAACAAAGGTGGAGGAATGTCACATACTACTAGGGTTGGGAACAAGTCTTCCTTATGTTTTACTTTTCATATTTCTGCAAAGGAACACATATCACTCATTGGCATCAAACAAGAACATACGACTTCAAAGGGAAAGGATCCAGCAGCACTGCTGGGTGAGTTGGAGCAGGAGTCAGCCCCAGAAGGGAGAAGACAGTGGGGAAGGGGCCAAGGAGATGTTAGAGGTTACATGGTTTGCAAAATGCATAAGGAAATCTATCCAGCATGGAACCCGTGTAGACTTGAAATTTTCTTAGAGACCTGAAATGTTCCCATAACTCATTGCACAAAAGCTAACCAAGTAAGCTAATGGATGTGTTCACTGGCTTGCTTTGCAATCAGTTCACAGTGTGCACACATACTACAAAACATTGTTAAAGTATCATTTTAATTGTCAATTATACTTTAATAAAAGCAGTAGTGATTAACTCATTCAAAGGGGAAGGTGATCACCTGCCTGCCTAGCAGGGAGCCTCCCTGCTTTGGAAGCTTCCTGGTCATGCGTCACTACACCACATTTCCCCAGCACACATGGCAGCCAATTTCTTTTCCACCCAAGGTCTCTCTGTCTGCATCAGCAGAGGCTCTCAGTCCCAGATCAACTGCCTCGCCTTTATTCTCTTGCTCCAACCCAAGAAGATGCTAAATTATTTACAAAGCCACATAGGTATTTCCTTTACGTCATTAGAGGAAATGGGACCAGGTGTACAATCCATAGTGAAAGACAATGGTCACTCATAAATCCATTCAACAAATGTTTATTGAATGCCTGCCATGTGAGGACCAGCTTTCAGGACCAGCAACCTTGAGTTCAAGGACATCGACTTAAAAACATTAGCTTCTCCATGTTATGCTTTTGTTTGTTTATTAAACAAAGATCACAGCAATGAAGTTGTCTGTGACATAGATATAAACTGTGATCTCCTCCTCTAGCAAGATTATAAAACTTCTGCTTCTGAGAATAAGATTTTCAAGCTCCATAGACAAGCATGTGGATGCTAATGCGAGCCCCAGTAATTATCTCATGGCACCTCATTTAGAGTCTTCACTGAGTTCCTCAGGTTTTAATTAAGGTTCTAGTCTAGAGCATCCTTCCTCATTACAGAACAGAAGCCCGCACTACAGAGGAACTGTTCAGCTTCACAATGACTGTTGAGTCTTGCTTTTTCATCTGGGAACTCAGAGTCCTGTTGGAATAGACACATCCTGCACAGAGAAGTTTAGAGAACGATGCTGCTGGGAGAATATTTTTCATTTCAACTTGCCTGGGTCTGAGCCTTCAGTCCAAGTAGGCTGACAACCCTTTGAATTCAACTGCACCCTCAGGAAATAACTCAGCATTTCTTGCTGCAAATTTAGAGATTCTTCAGAGAGTTTGCATTGTGTTTTCCTTCCTTACCTTATCTAGGATCTCCTGAGCATCTCTTGCAAAAGCAGTATATAGGTCAGCAGCATTGAGAACACTCTGCAGTCAGTGTGCTCCTTGAATTAAAATGTATCCATAAAATGGATTCCAGCTTTTTATCTATTATGAAATTCCATCACTCTCAACTGTTGACGTGCAGAAGAGACTCATCTAATTAAGCAGGGCAACATGTTATCAAGAAAAGAAATGAATCTGAGGAAATACAAATAAAAAATTATAAAGGATTTTCCCTTAGTTTTTGGCCCATGTTCCACGTTTGATTATTTTTAAAAAATTTTACATGTTGCCTGCTCGTTTTATTATTTAAATATTTCATTTTTATTTAATTTAGAAAGCATGCAGCCTATCCTTAAACACCTACACTTGTCTCACCTGAAGTTCTGAATAGAAGGTGTTTTTTCTCTGTAGTCATTAGAGAGTTATATGATGTATTTTTAATTTGTTAAAAGAATTTTTCCTCATACTTCAGGCTGCACAAGCCCCACCCTCAGACACGCTGAGCCAGCCACTGAGTCCAGGCATGGTGGCACACGCCTATAATCCCAGCACTGAGGAGGCTGAAAACAGGAGGATCACTACAGGCCTGAGCTGTATAGTGAGACCCTGTACCAAATACATTTTTTATCTATTTTATTTTATTTTTTTCAGAACTAGGAATTGAACTCAGACCCTTGCGCTTGCCAGGCAAGAGCATATTCTACTGAGCTATCTCCCCAGCACCTCGAATACATTTTTTTAAAAAGAATTTTTAATTAAAAGGCTAATATTATTTTTCTTACATACATAACAAAGAGAGGCAAGTATATACCCCATGAAGAGAAGTTCCTCACACTATTTGACTGGGTCAGGAATCAGGAAGTACCATTGGTCCTACTTTTCTACCCAATATGAAAAAATTAATAGATCCTGGAAATGAGACTTAGGCATTTTATTTGCAATGGTTTAAAGGGTCCTTTCACTCAAAGCCAGAAGACCTGCAAGCATCAAATCACAACTATGCAGGAAATGTCAAGTCCTACCAGGGAACTATGATGCTAAATTCTTTTCTGTCTCTCTAGTTTCCTTAAAGCAAAAAACATCCCTCCTCTGAGAAAAGTGGAAGCTGTAACTTTTTAAAAATTCACGTTTTTTCCTCATAGACCTTGTCTTAGTTACTTTTCTCTCGTTGCTAGGACAAAAATACCTAAAGCCCAAAATGAAGGAAGAAAAAATTTATTTTGGTCACAGTTGTGGAGGTTTCAGTCCATAATCAACTGGCTCCAAGACACAAGACAGAATAGTACAAGGCAGAGGGCAGCAGTTCATGGCAGGGGCACAAACACACACACACACACACACACACACACACACACACACACACACCTCAAAAGCAACAAGAACAAAAGGGAGCAGAGAAAGCTTCTTTTCCTCCCATATAATGTATTCAAGCTACCCACCCCAGGGCAGGTATAGCACTCACACCCATAATACCAGCATCAAACCATGAATCAATCAAAAAACTCTAGAAGCCCTCCCATGACTACGTGAGCCTTTGGGGGACACCTAGACACAAACCATAGCAGACGATAAAAGACCTAATACCAAAGTCTTCATCCAACTTTTTTACCTCATCTAAGAAAAGCAACAGGAACAAGGACAAATAGGCTGCTGGACAGATTGAGTGGGATGTACCAAATGTGAGTTCCCAGTAAGTAAGTGTTTCATGAAGAGCTATATGTATTATGCTGTCACATGGGATTTCAGAGTTGTGATCAAAATTGGATTTTGCCATTATATAGACACTGAAGCAAGCATGATCCAACCTCTGATTGGCTGGGCAGGGCTGGTGGGGAAATTGAGCCACAAGCTCCCTTGGGGAGAGCCATTCACCACCTCAGGTCACCCATAAATTCAAGGCACCTAGGAAGGAGGCTTTCGCTTTCAGCTGAACTCAAGTCCAAGCACAAATCCTGCTACACATGCCAGGCCACTCCTCCTCTGACCCTTCTCCAGCTCAGGAAGTTGTCTTGGAGTGGATTTCAGTGGGAAAATGCTCATGACTTTTCAAGTGAAATTCATAGTCTCTGTAAAGAGACTTGAAGACAAGACATAAACAATGGTTAGTTCTAGGTTGGAGTTTATGAGGAATACTTTTTTTTTTCTTGAATGTGTTTTTCATTTTCAAAATTGTCTACAACGGCATTTATGATTTTTTAAAAAACTAATTTAAATGCCAGGCTCTCATGGAAAATATAGACGAAATGGCTTTTCCTGGGGACTCCAAGGTTGGTAAATCATTGGAAAGCCTGAAGACTTCTTGTGGCCCATCCCAACAAGGACAATATCTCAGAACCTTTCAGAAGCACTACAGAGTACATGGGACTAGAACTACCTATGTGCTGAACTGTCTCTTGCAGAGGGGTGATTCATTATATAGTGGGGCTACAGAGAAAAGAACAATGTCCTTGACTCTAAAAATACAGACTTCATAAGTCACAGTGCGTTTAGGACATAGTCCCAAACTCTCCCACTTCAACATATGGCCAGAAGATTCATCAGAGAAACAAAAATCCCTGAGCTCCCTCTGCAGGTCTCTAATAGCATTGACTGATTACCTTTCCTTGCCATTTTTGGCTTTCTTGAAGGAATCCAAGACTTCAGTCAACAAAAGCTGCTGCAGTTATTTTTAAATAAAATTAAATGTACTGAAGCACCTCACCAAGCACTGAATTTTGTATATTCTATGGTGTACAGCAAAATGAAGGATTTTGAACAAGCATGTAAAATAGAAACAGGCTTTATTATTTCAGTTTCTTGGAAAGATTCAGCAGGGGGTGAGTAAAATGGTATTACCAATTAGAAAGTAAAATTCCAGGCCGCAAGGCACCATTTGCAACTCAAGTGGAGAAAGGCCTCCGTCATGTTCTGAGGTTACTTGCATGAAAAAGGAACTGGTATAACAGGGATACAGGAGCACACATTTTTTTTTTTGCTCTTAGACCTGTAAATTCTAGTGGGCCCTTTGATATCTTCGTACCATTCTCCTCGTGAGATATGAGATTAGATTAGAACTTGTCCTGCAGTTCTTTTAAACTCTATTTTAAGAGGAACAAACTTGTTACACTAATCACAGGTATTGTTACCAACATATATCTTTGAAAGTTGGCGGCTTCAAAAAAAGTTGGCAGCTTCTATCCGTAAGTTAGTATAGCGGGTATAATGAGAAGACCTGGGGTCAAACTCCACCTTTGCCATTCACCCACTGTGAGATTTGGGGTGAGTCACCTCTCTTAATGTTAACCTATTCATTTTTAAAAGTTGGAATACTAAAAACAGATGGCCCAAAGACATAATGGAAGAAAAAAAACATTTTAATAGTAGCAATAAAAAAGAGAAATGACCCAGGAATAAACTTAATAAGAAACAGGCATGGTTTATGTGAAGAAAACTTTAAAAACAGTACAAAGACACAAGAAAATGTAAATAAATTAGAAAGTACACTATCTTTTGCAATAAGTAGACACAACAGTGTACTGTTATTAACTCTTCCTAAATTAATCTATTATTTTAATATAATCCCAAAGCAATACCAGTTTGGTTTTGTTGGTGATTCTAAAATTAATCTTAAAAGATAAACCAATGAAACTAGCTAGAAAGTTTCAGGAAACAAGAATAATGAAAGGCATGTGAAATACATCATACCTGCATGTGCAAACATCATATTGTTTTGCTAATGTAAGAATCTGAAAGAGTAAATCAAATTTGAAAGGTACAATAGATATTGTGAAAGGGATGAATCTGTTCAAAGAGAAGGAAGAACTGAGATGAAGAAAAGGACAAAAGAAAGAAGAAAACGAAGATATATATATATGTATATATACAGGACAGCTTGTAGAATTGTACTGCTGATTTCTGCTGATCTATTATTGAAAGTAGTTAATGCTTAAATTATTCTTATTCTCATTTTTATTTTCTTACAACTTCTTTTTGCCAATTTTGCATATTTATGTCTGGTAATTCAAACAACTTATTTGAAGACAATGTTATACAACAA
>NW_004524717.1:3331556-3333366 GCF_000260255.1 Octodon degus | reverse complement strand
CTGGCCAAAACATAAGTCTTAAATGAAAGGAATAAAAGAACAAAGTATTAGAAGAAAGAATGAGATGATTTTTAAATAATCTTGAAATAAGGAAAGATTTCTTTAATCAGAAAAGCAATAAATTTTACCGTATAAAAGTTGGAAAGTTCAACATGGCAAAACCATAATGGCATAGTGAAAAGGAAAATGGCAAACAAGAGAGCACTTCATCATGCATTAGTCATATTTCTGGTACTGTAACAAAATATCTGATATAATAAACTTATGAAAATGAAAGATTTATTTTGCCTTACATCTTCACAAGTTTTAGTCCATGGTCTCTTGGCTCAAAGGCTTTTAGGCCAAATTGGGCTATGCATCATAGTGGGCGGTGTGAGGTGAAGCAAAGCTCCCCATTTTATGGCAGCCAAAAGCAGAGGAAGATAGGAAAGGGCCAGTTGCCAGTGTCCCCTTTAAGGTCTACCCCCCAGGGGCTTCTCTACCTCCCACTGGGCTCTGGCTCTTAAAGGTTCTACCATCTTCCAATAGCTCTTCAGTCTGAGATTGAGCCTTTAGCATATGGGCCTTTTGGAAACATTTCAGATGCGAATTATAGCAGTTGTCAAGGAGCTAATCTCCCTGATATATAATTCGTATGGAACAATAAAATTTTTATGAGGAATAGAAATCATTCACTCAACAGGAAATTCAAATTACTCTAAAACTTTAAAAAAAAAAGATTCAGTTTCACTCATAATAAAATACATGCAAAGTAAAATTCTGGTGCTATTTTTTAATTTATATTAGCTATAAAGAAAACTGATAACACACATGATGGGTGTGAAGGAAAGCAGGCACTCATGTTAGCATGAGGGCAGCTTGGAAGAACTCTCAAAACTACAAATGCATAAACATTTTGACCTAGGAAATCTATTTCTAGGAATTTATTCTACAGCTACATCAATGCATAAGACAAAGGACAGTTATACATTATTTGCAACATTACTTATAATTGCAAAAAATAGATATAATGTCTAAGAAGACAGTATATAAATAAATCATAATTTAAATAAATTATAATTTATCCATTCTATGGAAATGTATGCAGCTATAAAAATGGATGAGAAAACAATATCTGATAGAGAATAATTACCAAGATATAATGGCAAATGGAAGGGGGAGACAGTGAATAAGTAGAAAAATATATTATCTACAAACTTCTTACATAAGCAAAAATCATGCTGGGAAGGTATACAAGAATCTTACAAAATTGGAAACAAGTGGCAAGAAAGCCTGAGTAGTGTTAGACAGGGCAAGAAGACAACTTTTCATTATGTTTTCACTGCATGACCTTTCACAAATTTTGAGTTTTGAATAATTTAATTCCTCCAAAGAATTAAATTTTATTAAAATGGGTACATGGTCAAGGTGATTCAAAAGTAGTACTAAATATAATAATCTATACAGGGTATACAGTACACACACAACAGGTATTCAACAGAGGGTCATTACACAATGAGTAAACATTGTTCTCTTGAAGGAGGACTCTGTCTTATCACAGGTGACAGTTCTCAGACACTCAACAAGACTTCTGATGAACATTCCCTATTCTTCTTTTGACAGGTTTGAACCTTACATTAAAGACAACTTATACTCCAAATGTAACTCTCTGCTATGGTTTAAATCTAGAATGTCCATGAAACCCTCATGTGTCCAGAGGTGAAGATTTTGGAGGAGGATTGGAGATGCTATACTCACCATCAGATGAACCCACTGATACAGTCATGGCTGATTTGCTCTTAGAGGGTGGGGATGGCTAGAGGTAGGTTGC
>NW_004524717.1:3327378-3329256 GCF_000260255.1 Octodon degus | reverse complement strand
GCCTGCGCTCCGGGTCTGTTCAGGACCCCGCGGCCTGGGTCGTCTCACTCCTCTCCTCCTTTAAATGGTGGGCACCAGGTATTTTTGTCTCAACTATGAGAGAACAGGCTGGGGAGACGGCTTAGTGGCATAAGCGCTGGCCTTACAAACACAAGGTCCTGAGTTTGATCCTCAGTACTGAAAAAAAAGAAAAGAAAAAAGGCAAACTTCAACTATAAGAAAATAACCAAAACACTCTCAATAAAGATTTTATTAAAAAGATGGAGCATCAACACTCTATGCTTGGGGGCTGGGAAGATAGTTCAATAGAATAAACACTTGCCTGGCAAGTGCAGGGTCCTAAGTTCAATCTCCCGTACTGAGGGGGGGAAAAAAAAACCCTCTATGCTTGGGAAGTTCATACAAAAAAGGTGGGGGGAAGAAACTATCCTTTTAAGCCTTGGAGAATGCCTTAATTACTTTTTATCTTGTTGAGCCAAACTACCTGATGCCCAAAGTTAAAGAGGAACAGGCTTATTTAGCTCATAATTGGTGGAGGTTTCAGTCCGCACTAGGCTGCCTCCAAGGCAGAATGGCACATGGCAGAGGGCAACAGTTCATGGTGACAGAAGAAAGCAAAAATAGCAAGATCAAAAAAGGAGGAGCAGAAGAAAGCAAGCCTCTTCCCTTCCTTTATATTGTATGTGGGCTCCCTTCCCCGGGGTGAGTGTAGCTCTCACACCCTTAATACCAGCATTAAACCATGAATCAACCAAAAACTCTAGAAGGTTATCCCATGACTGCATAAGGCTTTGGGGAGGACACATCTAGGTATAAATCATAACAGAGAACAAAAATAAAAAAAAATAAAGAAATAGGTTGTCTCTACTCTGAGAGACACTGAGAAATAAGCAAAGAGAATTTCTGCTGTGCATGCGGAATTTGGTCACCGGGCAGTTCTCTTCTCTCCAGGCATGGATGGTGCCAAAGGCCTAGCTGAGGATTTCCATCCTCAAATCACCACAGGCATTCTGTCTTGTGAGTCAAAGCTGAGGCAGAAATTATAAGACTGGCTAAGCAGGCAATCAAACTTCACATCTTGGGCCCACAGCAGTGAAAGACTTAGTATTGTTACAATGTCAGTACCAGCCAAAGTGAGTCGTAGAGCCAGTATAATCTCCACCAAAATCCAAATGACTTTTAAAAAACTAAAGTCTTCCTTTTAAAAAAATTCCGTCCCAGGTATTACTTCTCAGTGATGGTCTTAGATACTTTCTTATTGCTGGGACACAATATCCAATGTCTATAATTATAAAGAGGAAAGGTGACTGTGGCTCAGTTTGCAAAGGTTTCAGTCCACACCTCGCTAGTCCCAATGCCTGGTAGTGTGCAGAGAGGCATGGCAGAGAAGCAACTCATGCTGTGGCAGGTAGGAGGCAGACAGAAAGAGACCAAGGGAAGAGGGGGAAGATAGACCCTTCAAGGCTGTGTCCTCAGTGACCCAACTCCTCCAACCAAGCCTCAGCTCCCAAAACATTTAGCTATAAGCTCACCAGTGAATTATTATAATAAGCATCATACCCCAACCATTGAATTACCACCCAAGTCTCCAAATAGCAACACAAGAGGCTTTGGAATAACATTCAGAAATACTGATGTTATTCTATTTGTAACATCAATATTATCTCTGGGCCCAGGGTGCAAAGCTTCATCATGGTGACCAGGAGGTGAAGAGGAAAGAGGAGCCACAGAGGAAGAGACGCCCTGCCAGTCATGCTCCTAGCGACCTACCTCCAGCCATCCCCACCCTCTAAGAGCAAATCAGCCATGACTGTATCAGTGGGTTCATCTGATAGTGAGTATAGCATCTCCAATCCTCCTCCAAAATCCTCACCTCTG
>NW_004524717.1:3310868-3311619 GCF_000260255.1 Octodon degus | reverse complement strand
CCCAGGAGAGGGACCAGTGCAACATGTGGTGCTGGTGATGGGACCCGAGTCTCTGTGCTTGCCTAAGGAGGTGCTTAGTCAGCTCAGCTATCTCACTGGCCCTGACTTATTCCTATTTGTGTTTTTGGATTTGTGTACATTTTTATCTTTTGCTCCATAATATCTTTTAGAAAACATTATAAAGCTGGTTTGGTGGTCATGAGATTTCTTAAGTTGCTTTTGTCATAAAAGTGTTTTATTTCTCCATTAATCTTGAAAGACAGTTTTCAAGGTACATCAATCTAGATTGGAAGTTATTTTCTTTCAGGACTTGAAATACTTCACTTAAAGGTTTGTGGTGAGAAGTCTGCCATAATTCTAATCTAATGGGCTTTCCTTGATGGATGATTTGTTTCTTTTCTCTAACAGCTTTTAATATTCTGTTCTTGTGGTGAATTTTTGGCATCTTGCTTATTAGAGGTGTTGGTGTAGGTTTATTTTGGTTATGGCTAATTGGAGCTCTAAGTATCACTATAGAATGTGTATGTCAAATTCTTTTTCCATATTTGGGAAATTTTCTGACATTATTTCTGTGACCTTTTTAAAATGTAATTAGTGCTGGATCCCACTTCTTTCTTTTCATGTTTGCTAGCCAATATCCTCTCTTCTAGGTCTGACTTTCTTGTCTTTACTTTCACTGAGACTATTTTGCCTGCTTTGAATGGAACTTTTTACTTCCTGGATATCTGTTTGAATGTGTCTCATAAATTAC
>NW_004524717.1:3307855-3310757 GCF_000260255.1 Octodon degus | reverse complement strand
TATATATATAACTTGCTGAGTAAGTCTTTCATTACAGTCACCATTTTACCTGGGAGATTATTTCTGGTTTGATTTCCATTATAGTCTTATTTCTGGTTTGATTTCCATTATAGTCTTATGCATCTGTTTTTCAACTTTTGCTGTTATCATTTCAGAAATTTCATATGGTTGATCTCCATTTTCTTCTACTTTATTATCCTTTGGAGTTGTGCTGGGTGGGCTGGAGGTCTGAGATTGGGTTTTGTTTCTATTTCTTGTGATTTTCTAGTATTTTATTTTATTGTTTTTTGTGTTGATGCCTGTATATTTTTTATAGTAGGTAGCTTTATCTCTGTTACTGAAGAATTCCTAAGAAATGTCTGCTCTTCAGCAATGTCTTCTATGTGTAGGAGGTTCTTGGATTTTTTTGTCTGTCCCAAGACCCTACTTCCCAATTTATTAAAGATGACACGTTGTCATATATTCGTCTTAGAATCCAGTTCTTTGGAACTGGATTATGCTGATGGGTAGACACCAGACAGCCGCAGTACTATTATAGAAAGGAGAACAACCAATTACAACTAGTGTGACATCCTGGCTAAAGTATTACAAGTAACAGTAACAATAGCATCACATATGACCTACAATCTGACAAACTGTGGCAACTCTTGATTTGGTATCTTTGATAGGAGCAAGATTTACCATTTTATTTTATTTTATTATGTATTTAGTACAAGGTCTTACTAAAAAGATTGGACTTGTAGTGATCCTCCTGTTTTCAGCCTCACAAGCACTGGGATTACAGGTGCACCACCATGCCCAGTCTCATTCACTGTCTCAGCACACCCTGGGAGCAGGGCCGGTATGGCATGCCAGGGATTAAACCCCAGCTCTTGCACCTGCCTAAGCAGGTGCTTTAGTACACTAAGCTATCTGGCTGGCCCAGATTTACCATTTTATAACAAAACCCAACATAAATCAGAAACTTGCATATAATGAATTTATCCCTAATAGACTAACTTTACTTTGTAGTGGGGGAAATTTAAGAAGTATAAGGGACAAAACAGAGAGAGAAGTGAAGATAAATATGGTCAAAGCAAAGCTGGAGGACAAAGGATGATTATGTAAGTTTTGGGAAACTGGAGATGAGGGCAGGAGAAAAAGAATGAAAGAGAAGACAAGAGATTATTGAAGTAAATCAGAAAGATAATGGATATGTTCCTTCACATGAAGATACCCTAAGATCAAGAAGATAGTTGAAGATACAAAGAAGACAAATGGAACAGAACAGAAATATATGTATAAACCTATAAAAGAAAGGAAAAAAACCCACACAAAACTCAGACAATAAAAGGAAAACAATACACACAAAGAAAAAGATTTCCTGTGGTGTCCACTGCTCTGTGGTAGTGTTCAAATTAGTGCCCCACCAATTCTGCAATGAGATGAGTGCTGTGTTGGATATGGGCCTGATCTGGCCACTGGAGGTGAGGGCTGTGGCCAGTCATTAGCCAGAAGCCTTCTGGATGGCTCACCAGCTACTCCTGCCCTGTTTGTCTCTGCATTGCTTTCCCAGTTGTTGTGATGCCCTCAGGGACTGCCCAAGGAGGCTTCCAGGCCCATGTACAGTTGCCTCTCTCAAACCTTGTGCAGTCCTGTTCTGTTCCACACCACTGGTTCCTCTCATGCTCTGTCCTCCTTGTCCCACGCTGCACTGGTAGTCACAAGTTTGTCCCATGCTAGTAGTCAGAAGGAATGTTGATTCCATGGTTGGAAGGTGCTTGTGCTATTTTCATAGGGCATGGGAGTGCTTGTTTCCTACTCCTGTCCCCGCCTTGTGGGGGATTTGCTGATTTCTTGGCCCAAGGGTGCTTGTGTTGCTTTCTGGTCAAGGGTAGGTTTCAGTAGGAGGGCAGGAATGTTCTTGTTCCAGGTGGGTATTGTGAGATGATCCAAATCTCTCTCTTGTACCAGTATTAGTGCAGGAGGAGTTGTGTTGTTTCAGTCAAAATCCTCAGTGCAGTCACTGGTCCCTAACTTTTTTGCCAGAGGTTCCAGCTAGTGGTCATGGTGCTTTACCGAGAAGAAAGAAAAAGAAGAAAGAAAAACTAGTAGTCCCTCAGGGAGAAAGCAGTCACTCACCCCTGTGCATGCCCCTGAAATCTGTTGCCAGGCATTCTCTGTTTGTAGGAAATTAAAAGAAGCAAGGGGCCTTATATTCTAGGTCTATCTTCTGTAGATTGAGTTTGCTATACATTTTCCATCTTACCATTTTTTGATTGTTTATTTGTTTGTTTAGCCAAGGGAGCTTCCTTGGCTGGTGAGTCCCAATTCTACCATCAGGAAACTCATAGATAGCCCTGTGGGCTGGTGTACTACTTTATAAAGTCCTATGCCTATGTTTTGTTTGATCTACACATCTCATCTCAGATTAATTTTGATATTAGTATGTTTGTCCTGCCCTTTCTTCTAATTGCCTGTGTTTTTAGTTGATTTCCTTTGAGAATTTCCAATGTGAACCTCTCTTTACTCAACCATGTTGAATCTCTCCCATACATTATATTTGAACTATTTTATTTTATTGGTTTACAAACTATCTTTATCTCGATACCATGCTATTTTTATTATGGTAGTTTTATTTTGAGTTTTGAAATAACTAAGTGTAAATCATTCAAATTTATTCTTCTTTTTGAGATTGCTTGACTATTCAGGGAACCTTGAGATTCCACATGGATTTTCACAGAATTTTTTTCTATTTTTGACAAAAAATAAGTCATTTGGATTTTGATAGAGACAATTGTTGTGATTCACTTTGGCTGATACTGATATTTTATCACTAGTAAGTCTTTCAACCCACAGAAATGTTTCCCTAGTCTCCTTCCTTCCTTCCTTCCTTCCTTCCTTCCTTCCTTCCTTCCTTCCT
>NW_004524717.1:3299398-3305625 GCF_000260255.1 Octodon degus | reverse complement strand
AATTATGAAACCCTAAAATATCTAAGGCAAGCAGAAGGAAAAGGAAGCTATAGGAAAAAGCGATTTAGAATAAATTAGCAATGTGACTAACATCAGTGTCTCAGTAACAATCCCAGATATTATAAAACTGCGGAACATCTTCAAAATGCAGAGAAAATAACAATCTCTTATAGTTAAGCATGTCATCCTTCTGGAATTAAAGTAGTAAAATATTAACAGAATTCTGCCTGGTGACCTACACTGTGGAAAGTGGAAATGTTTAGAATTACTGTAATGCAAATAGGAATGTAGAGCAAGTAAACTCGGAAGCATGTTTGTAAATATAAAACTATCGATATACAACAGGGCCTAATTGCAGTTAAACAAGGATCAGCATGAAAAGACTGAGTAAAAAGAACAGAAAAAGTTGAAAAAGAATAAACAAAGCCAAAATGTTTTGCTTGCTTTTCAGTGAATTTAGACTTTGGTGAGTTGAGTCTATATTGTAAAATTATAAGGATAACTGCTAAATGAAAATAGTAGCCAGGTGTGGTGGTAAACATCAGTAATCCCAGTGCTCAGGAGGGTGAGGCAGGAGGATCCTTGTGAGTTCAAGACCAGCCTGGGCTACAAAGTGAACTCTAGGGCAGCCTGAACTCTAAGGCAGACCTTGTCTCAAAAAGACAAAAGAAAAAAAAAGAAAAGAAAGAAGAAAAAGGAAAAATACACTGTCTAAATGCCAGTGTGGACCAAAATCAATCAAATTTTAAAAGAATAAATAATTTAAAAATGGAAAATATAGAATAGAATGAAAACAAAAATAAGATGATAGAATCAAACTCAAGTGTATCAGTAATCTCAATCAATGAGCCAAATAAATTTATCTACAAACCAAATTCACTGGATAATAATCCAGAGATAGGATTGTGAAACATATGGCAAGATTCTGTTTACAGGTGACATATTTCAAACACAGGGACATAAAAATATTGAAAATATAATCATATCAGTAAATACCACTTAAAAGAAACCTGAGAGGGCTGGCCAAATACCTCAGTAGATTAAAGTGCCTGCTTAGGCAGATGCAGCAACCGGGCTTCAATCCCATGCTGGGCCAGCCCCGCCCATGAGGTGTGCTGAGACAGTGATTGAAACTCTGCATGGTGGCACAAGCCTGTAATCCCAGCTCTTAGGAGGCTGAACACAGGCAGATCACTATGAGTTCAATCTGTGTAGTGAGACCCTGGAGACCCTGTACTAAAATACAAAAAAGAAAGAAAGAAAGAAAGAATGAACGAATGAAAGAAAGAAAGAAGGAAAGAGTGAGCCAGCAAGCTGAGGTCACTACTGCTACAGAAGACAAAATACACTGGAATGAAAAGCACTGTTAGGGCCTGAAGTCACAACATAAGGATAAGTCTTATAAAATAATTCTGAAGGAACTGCCTGGCAGGTGCAAAGACCTGGGTTCAGTTCCCAGTGTTGAATGCCTCACTGGCCCTAGAACCCTGGGTGTGGTGGCGCACACTTCTAATCCCAGTGCTGGGGAGGCTGAGACAGGAGGATCACTATGAGTCTGAGTTGCATAGCATGACCCTGTATGTAATAAATTAAAAAAGATAAAAACAAAATAATTCTGAAGGCTAAGTGAACTAAAAAACCAGCATTGAAACTATATAAATAAAAAATGGCTAGACTCTCAGAAGACACTGGCAAATCTACCAGCATAGTATTCAGCATATCTCCTTTATTGGCTAATTCAGTGGATAAAATACTAGGAAACAATACTTTCACTAATGTAATGAGCCCTTGTGACTTATTAGACACGTAGAAAGCTAGGACTGCACACTCTTGCCCACATACGAGGTTTAAAGAAGAAAATCAAGTATTAAAATATAAGGTCCCAACAATTCCAAACAATCAGTAGTGTGTACTCAGACTCTTTAACCACACCAGGATTAAAGTTAAAGGTAACCTTTTGGGAAGTAGTAAATAACTCAGACATAAAAATTGAATGTTCAAACTGCAAATGTTTTAAATACTTGGAACTGAACAACAACAACAACAAATACTTATATCCATGTACCTGGTGCATGCCTCTAACTCCAGCTACTTGTGATACTGAAGCAGGAGGATTCCAATTTTGAGGCCAGGCGGGGAGACTTAAAAAGATATTATCTTAAACCAAAAACCAACTTAAATGGATGGGGATGTAGCTGAGTGCTTCCTGGGCTCAATCCCCTGGGGGGAGAAATAGCTTTGTATCAAGTATATAGGAAATGGCAATAGCTGCATTTGGAGAAAATCCTAAATAATTTTTAGAAAAGAACAAAGGCTGGCCTTGCTCTTGCTCTGCACATGTGATCGATCTTCAGCTCCAGCTACTTTCCACACTGGAGAGCCTTGGGCCAGGCTGTCTGAGGCTGGGATGCAGTGCAGTGCAATGAGCTCAAAGCAGGGCGACCCTGACAGGACACACTTTGACCATGAGAGGACCATGCTGGGCTGAATGAGCCCAGGGTGGGAGGCCGGCAGGCCTAGAGTGGGCCCTCACCATCTCCCTGGTCCCTACAGGGTGGTGCCCACCCCTTCTGATTGCCCATGGCCACCAGCCCTGTGGTGAGGCCTCCCTGCACTCCCAGGGAGCAGTGGTTCCCCGAAGAGCAGACAGACAGCATGGTGAGCAGGACAGCCATACCCAGTGGGAGCTTCAGTGGCAAGCTTGCAGAGGCTGGTGGAGGACAGGAATGGAGATGCAGACACAGCCATAGGTTGGTTGGCCAGAAAGGGAGTGCAGTTGAGAAGGCCTGGTGGAGATCAGCCCTGAACTGGGCAGAGTGAGTCAGAGTAAAGCCCTCTGCTCCTTGAGCAGGCCACATCTCAAGACAAAGGCTACACTGCCAATGCCATTGAGAGTGTCAAGGCTCCCATGTCACAACCAGGTGTGGGACAGGGCAGGGACAGCCACTACAGAGACCTCAGAGATAGGACAGGAGGTGACTGTGGTCACAGCAGTGATCAGAGGAGGCTGGATGAGGACAGAGGGCCAGCTCCAGGTGCCTGGTTGGGCTTCCCCGGCTGAAGCATCCATGTGTGACCAGCAGGAGGTGAGTACAAGTGGGTTCTTGTAGGCATCCATTGGTCTCTCAATGTGATCCATTATACCTGGGGAGAAATGGTGGCAGGAGTGAGGAAAAGATAGACAAGAAGAGCTGGGTTAGATGGTGGCTCATCTGCCTTATTGGCAAAACAACCTCCCTGAATTATAATAAGAGCCTTTCTTTATACTTTTACAAAGTTGTAAGACACAAGGTTGCCTAGCAACTAATAGCCCACAATGTCCAGGCAGGATATTTTTCTCAAGACTGAGGTAGCTTGTCTGCTTTAAGCAATGAGGCCTCATCCTGCCCTCCCACATAGGATCAATTTCATCCCTGAGAGTCTGGAACACCTGAGGCAAGCCAGGTAAGTAAGTTGTTCCAGCCTGAGAACACAAGGCACCCCAGGCAAGCTAGGCGAACAAGTTGTTAGGCAGAGGGGTTTCACCTTATGTCAGCCTACTTCATGCATAAATAAATATGTGCAGTTGTTGGGCAGTTCTTTTCTCCTACCAAAAGAGAAGGTTTCACGCGACCTCAGCTTTCTGCATTTTTACTCTTGCTTCATTTCCTCATGGTTCTCCCCAAAGTGTTTCTTAAGAGCTGTGCTGCATGAAGCATCCCTGTGCCCTGTCCCCAGTGGGAGATAGACAGGGAGGGCAGCTGTTGCCACTGGCAGGCCCCCCTCATGTTGGGTCCTCTCCCATGACTAGACTGGCCAGCCCTGCCGGATGTGGCCTGCAGCTCTGCCAACCCTCACTGATGCTGGATGCCACCCCGGAGGACCTCTCCCCTTCCACCTTCCCACATCTGGTTTGCTTTTACCCCTGAACCTCAAAGGCCTGGGTTTTCTGGTGCACAGCTGGAAGCCTCTTTTGCTGCCGCCTAGTGACCAGGATGGAGCCTCCTCCCAATTTTCTGTCATTGGTTTCTGATTTTTTTCCTATTAATCTTTAATTTAGGCTTCATTTACTGTTTTTAAAGTGGAAATTGAGAACATTGCTTCAAGACTTTTATAATACAAGGATTTAGTGTTGCTTCTCCCTGCTTTACTTGCATCTTATAACTTTTTATGTGTTGTGATTTCATTCATTCCACTTGTTAGGTTTTTTTTCCCAGATATTTGTAATTTCCAGATATTTTCAAATTACTGAATTCTTATATAATTAGGATGTGAGAACAACTCTGTATGGCTTGACCTCTTACTTCTTGAGACATCCTGTGGTACAGAATAGGTTCTTTACCAGCAAGGGGTCCATGTGGACAGAAACAGATGTGTGTCCTTATGTTGTCGGGTGGCATGTCTTACATGTCTTACGTGTGTCCACTGAGTGAAACTGGTTCATAGTGTTGTTCACATACATAACTCTGATATTCTGTCTACTCCCTCTGTCAATCCCTAAAAGACAAACTGACATCTCTGATCTAATACACAATTCTAAGATTTTCCTTTTTGCTTTATTTTTGGAGAAAGGCTCTTGCTATAATAGTTCAAGCTAGTCTCAAACTCATTGTGTGCCTCACCTTGGGCTCAAATTCACGGAGATGTTCCTGCCTCAGCCTTCCAGGTGCTGCTATTACAGACATGTACCACCATGCCCACATTCTATCAGTTTCTGCTTCATAGAGTTTGAAGCTCTGTTGCTACAGCAAGTTTAAGTTAACGGAAGGCAAAAATGCAAAGCAGCACTCAAAGTGGAGGGTGTCAAGCTTTATTAGGTCAGCTGGCTCACAGGAGCTGCATACTCCAAAGTCTGAGCCCCACACTGGTACAGGAAGTTACTTTTACACTGTTTATCAGGTAGGGCATGTGTCTTTTGTGAGCAAATGAAACTTTACAAATACATGAACAAACTGGAGGCAGAAACAGGCTGGGTACAGCTTGTGCCTCTGGTATATCTTGTGGTTAGAAAGCCTGTTACAGAAACAATAGGAACATATAAAGTATTGATAGGATTTTGATGCATTTTCAACACACAAGTTCTACATTTCCTTTTTGATGCCCTATTATATCTTATCATAGGGCATCACCTATTTCTCAGGACTGATCTATGGGATTAGTCCACACTAGCATCTGATACACAGATTGTCTAGTGATGGCCTGTGCATTAGTTCTAGAGGAATCCCATCAGTAGGGCCCAAAGAGCGTGATGAGGAGCATGCTGACCAAGTGAAAACTCTGTGACTTCCAGGTCATCCAGGAGAATGGCCAGTGAGAGCAGCCTGTCTTCTTAAACTACTGGTTGGCTTTTGGAGGCTTTCTGTGACTCCCTGGACTGTTTGTGTAGAAGCAGCCCTCTTCAAGGAATAGACATAGCTCCCCCCTTTTCTGCTGTCAGAATGTCTTGGAAATATTATTAGATAAGCTTTGAAAGAGTTCTTGTGTTGTGATAGAGCAGGGAGAAAACCCTCATGAGAGGCTGAGAATATTGGAACAAATGAAATTTATTCAGCCAGCAGACAACAGTCTGACATGGAGTCAGAACGTGGTGATCCCAGGGCTTTGATCACCAGAGATTTTATCCTTTGCTGGTTTCTATGGTAACCACACCACCTCCTTTTGGAAATATACAGGAATTCACAAGGATTACGGCTTTCCAGTCATAAGATTTACATTTCCCAGATGCTAGTCAGGCAGGGTGTGGTTAAATTCTAGCATGCCCAACAGTTTGTCCTATCTGTTTGTTTCTCCAGACAACATCTTGTTCCTCTTTGTGTGTGTTTATGGCTAAGAGGAGGAGAGAGTGAGAAGTGAGTTTATCGAAGCTTAACTGACTTCTCTAATGGAGTTTTAAGGAAACAGAATGCAGTCTCTTCTGCCTTGTCATTTGGAAGAGGGATTTGTAAGAAGTGATGGCAGGGGTGAGTCCATGGATCACTATCTGTGTTGCAAGTCTAGATTGACACCTTTGAGGACATACCATATAGTTCAGGGGAATGGTAGTGTTTTCGGTCTTGCTGTTTTGCTTTTTAATATTTTTATCAAGGAACAAATAGCAATGAGACAGTTTCACCACCGATTACTAGCACGTTTTCAATAATTAATACATTGCATATTGTTGTCTTAGTGGTTATTCACTGTACAAGATGCAGACCAGATATCCTGTCTCAAATACTATTAGAACAAACCTCTTATTCATTGAATTAAGA
>NW_004524717.1:3283597-3299269 GCF_000260255.1 Octodon degus | reverse complement strand
TGGTTGATGTCAACCTTGGGGTGGTATGAAGTCCTGGCTAATAAGAAAAACTTAAGAGGGAGCAGGGTGGGCTCAGTGGAGGCAGCAAAGGCAGATAAGCAAAGCCAAGAGTGCCCAGTCAGTTTGGGATTGGTATAGTTGAGCAAGGAATAGGCAAGGATTGTCTTATATATGTGCCCAGGGAGCAAGGGGTGGGCCTGGCCAGGTACTTGGACAAACAAGGAGAATATAGACAATGATTTTTGTCATGGTGTGAGGTAGATGATATCAACTTCAATTAATTTTGATATCAAAATTAATATAAAGGCTATGATGTACCTTTTGCTTAGAGACCAGTCCCTTAGGACTGTCTCTACAAGGCCCTTGGCACATAGAAAGGTCACCAGTCCAAGGACAGAGAGGTACCAAGGGAGACAGGGCATTGTAGTTAGTCTGTATAAAGAATGGGATTCATCCCTGAACAATATCCTCAGGCTTCTGCAGTATGTAAACTATAAAGCCTCCAGTGTGAGTAGAGCAGAGCTGTTTTTTCTCGATGGTGTCTTTGAGGTTCTGTTGTGCGCTGGCAGTTCCCATCTAAGTTGAGTCTTTAGGGGGATCTGCAGGTCAGTATGAGCAGTCCATATGGCTGAAGTCTTTGAGGTAAGCCTTTTTCAGCCTCATGGTATATCCAAGGGATGATACTGACAACTTGAATAGCAGTTGGGGTGACAAGTACAACAGTGTGAGGCCCTATCCATCCAGGTTGAAGGGATTCTTTCTTTCAGTCTTTTACCCAGACTGATTCTCCCAGCAGGAATATAAATGTTACAGCAGGATGAATGTGAGGGGCACAATGAGAAATGAAGGCAAAGTAGTGAGGACAAAGCAACAGTACAAAGTCAAGATCATGCAGACCTTATCTGAGCAAATGTTTCCCTAAATACTTAGGATTAAAATGACCAGTGCCTAGGATAGAAGGAAGTCTTGCTAAATGAATAAATGTGTACATTTGGGTCCCTGGAGGAATAAACTCTGCTTATTAATAAAGGGATCAAATAAGATGTGAAATGAAGGACAGAAACTGTTTGAAGTTGCTTGAATTAATTTTGTAGTTTTTATGCTTTACATCTCTGTATGTTAAGGGAACTCATTTTAGCATTTTGTTTAAATGTCCTACTTCAGCGGATCACTACAAGTCTGATCTGGTAGTGAGACCCTGAATACCCTGTAGACTCTTCCATAAAATATAAAAAATAAATAAACAAATGTCCTCCTCAGATCAACCGAGTTCATCAAAAAATAAAAGCAGGCTTAGGCAAGCACAGAGACTGTGGTTTGATCCCCGGCACCACATACCGCACCAACATCTCCCCCTCAGGGCAGGCTGAACTGGCCAGATTCCAGACCTAGTGCTGCATGCCTATAATCCCAGCACTGGGGAGGCTGAAAGCAAGAGGATCACCATGAGTCCGAGCTGCATAGTGAGACTCTGCAACAAGCAAATACATTTTTGAAAAGTGAAATATTGCTTCCCATTAAATAATAATAATAAAATTTTAAAAAGCAGACCTGGGTCTGCAGCTCAATATTAGAGCATGTGGTTAGCATATAGAAAGCCTAGGATTTAATCCCTAGCACAAAAAAAAAAAAAAAAAGAAAAAGAAAGAAAGAAAAGAAAAACAAAGGAGTTACTTATAAGATAAATACTTTTGGATTTACAGCAGGTAGTCACTACATTAGAAGATAACTGATCACTATGTGTCTTTCTCTCAAAAGTACAATATTAATTCCATAGGTAAGAAAATTGTCTGATTTATTGCTACAGACCTGATCACTTGGCTAAGGGCATGGAATTAAGTGGTACATGAAATAGAACACAAATGAGATAAAGTTGACCAATAGATACAGTAGATCAATAAGAGATCATTAAATTGATTTTTCTTTCTTTTTTTTAACAACTGGGTCTCACTATTTTGCTCAGTCAAGACTTGAATTCATAACTAAACTGAACTAAAATAAACTCTTCCTCCTTAGCTGTTTACTGCAGTTATTCGGTCACAGCAATGGAAAACTGATCAAAATGAACATGATATCAAATAACATCATATTTGGGTTTTATAGGTACTTTTTGAAGTTATATTGCATATACTTATAATACTTGTGAATTCAGAGCTGTGAAAGTAAAGAAACCAGGCTGTGTCTGAGTAGGCAATCTTTAGATCTATTTTTCATACCTGGCCCCAAAATTCTGAAAATCCTAGCACCCATCCTGAAATTTATGCTAAATACTAGTTTAAACCAAATAACTTTTTTTTTTTTTTTCAGAACTGGGGATTGAACTCAGGCACTTGCACTTGCCAGGGAAGCGCTTATTCTACTGAGCCATTTCCCTGACCCCCATCACTTTTTTTCTAATTTGTAATATATGTCTGGTTAGGTTACAGGAGAACATAAGTTCCTAGCACCCATTCTGAAATTTATGCTAAATACTACTCTAAGTAAGTTTTTTGTTGTTGCTGTTTGTTTGTTTGTTTGTTTTTTAATGTATTTGGTACAGGGTCTCACTACACAGCTCAGACTCATAGTGATCCTCCTGTTTTCAGGGTCCCCAGCGTTGGGATTACAGGCATGTGCCACCATGCCAGGTCTCAGTGACTGGCTCATTGTGCCTGGTGGCAGGGCCAGTGAGGCATGTGGTGCTGGGGATTGAGCCCCAGTCCCTGTGCTTACCTAAGCAGGTGCTTAGTCCCTGAGCTATCTCTCCAGCCCTCCGGATAAGATTTTTCTAATTCTCTTTGTAATATATTTATGGTTAGGTTACAGGAAGAATATAAATTCCTTACTAAAAGGTATTCTGAGCCAGGCATAGTGGGGCACATCTGTAATCTTAATACACAGGAAGCTGAGGCAAGAGGATTGCCAGGAGTTGGAGGCAAGCCTGAGCAATCTAGCTAGCTCAAGGCCAGCCTAAACTGCATAGCCAGATTCTTTCTCAATAAACGAGAACCAAGAAGAAAAAAGTACTGTTTCAGAAGAGGTATAAAGCAGATAGCAAATTTGTGGCACAGAATGATTTTTGAGGAGTCAGAACCATAGTTTTATAAAATCATCCAGGGGTATCCTAAGTATGACTTCTTCTTTATTATTTTCTTTACTGTTTTCTGTTTGCTGTGATTCACACGGTTCGTGGAGGGTACAGCTCCCTAATACACTCAGGGCTCCCGCAGTCATCCTTTCTTATTATGTTGAGGCCACCTTTCCAAATTCTACAGATAGTGACTAATTTTTGGCCACTGATTGTGATTCAAATTGACCGTTACTGTCTCACTTCCCGCCTTGGTTTACGCATGCGCTGCTGTCCTCTAGTGTGTTGGGAGCATCAATTTGCCTCTGTTGAGCATCAGTTGGGCGTCCATCCATCGAGCATTGGCTGAGTGCCGCATTCCATGTGCTGTAGCGAGCGTGGTCTCAAGGTTTCGCTTCTCTGCTGCTGGTGTCCGCCCAGAAGGAGCAGATAGAGGCCTGTTTCTGCCTTCTCTAGGGCGGAAGTGCGGGGAATCATCTGCGCAGACTGAAGCACTGAGCCTCAGAGCCACATCGTGTTGAGGAAGCAAGTGTGACAGAGAGGAAGGCCAGTGGCTGGGCCCGGCATCTCAGGCGTCCCTGTGGACAGGGACAGTGCAGAGTATGAACAGGGACGGTGCGGATTGTGGCAGTTCTGCTGCGGGGCTGGGAGCTCCGCAGTTCCTGGGGTTGAAGCTTGTGGATCACGCAGCAGGCTCCCCGCCCCGCCAGGCATCGTGCCAGCCTTTCCCTGTCCCCAAGAAGGAAGCAGCGTCAGGAAGCGCTGATGAGACCTGGAGGGCAGAATCGTGGTCTCCAGCCTGTGCTTGGCGAAGCCAGGTCTGGTGCTGCCGTTATAGATGAGCTCGGAGACTCACACGCTACAGTTGGCCTGGCTGAGCCGTGCAGCGTGGGTGGGAGGGCTGCTGTCCTCCTCCGTCTTCCCACCCGATCGCAGCCTTCGCGGGCTGCACGCCCATCTCTCCTCGGGATGCAGAGGCAGCTTGTCCCTCTCCTCACCCCTCAGGCTGCACTGGACAAAGGGCTGGAGGTGACTCCCTGCAGCTCCCCTCTCCGGGCAGGCAGAGGGAGCAGACCCGAACACAAGGCAGTGTGCCAGGACCTTCTGGACTCCAAGTGGCCCCAAGGCCAGTGGAGCTTGGATTCGACGCCTGTGGCTGACAGAGGCAACAGGACCAGGCGGCCAGGCACCGCCATGTGCTGCGCTGTGCAGCTGAGTGCACCTGGCTGGCTGGTCCTCCATTACCAGGAAGCCCAGGCCCAGCCCTGCTACGCTTCTTCCTCTCAAAGATCTGCACTGAAAGTGCAAGAAGACGTGTGAACCTGACACTTACAATATACTGGACACCAAGGTAGGCTGTGGTCTCTGCCACAGAGCTGCCATAGATCTCCTGGCCCACTCCTCCTGTCCTCTGATACTGTTCCTTTGACCAGGGACTTCCCCTGTGTTCTCTAAATTAGACTTGGCAATTTAAATTGGCGTCATCAAGACACAACAGGCAGGAAGCAGCCCTGGGCCATCAAACCAGGGTTGTCCCCATTTCTGGTCTCCATTACTTAATTGGCACCACCTTGTTTCTGGGACCCCAGGGGCTCTTCCTGGCTCCCAGGCAGAGGCAGCACAGGGTAAGCAGGCAGGCTGCTGTCTTCCTCTTCACCTTCTAGATGGCCATCCATAGCACACAGGGGATGTGGTGGTGCAGGAGTGGAGCTGGTTGTTAGGGCTGGGCGAGCAGGCTATGCTGGGGGAGGGGAGGTCCTATGGAGGGAAGTGGGAGACAGAGACCCTGCCATCATGCAGTAGTTGCTTCACCCCGGGGAACAAGGGCGCAGACTTGCTGGTCCTTCTCCTTGGGAGTACAGCTGAGGGCACAGGATCTGGAGAGGGTGATGTCACCATCTCCTCATTCAGAGGCTTTATCTGGAATTTTAAGCTTACGCCCCTGGCGGGCCTGGTGTTGGCTGCAGCAAAAATGTGGCCGTCTGGCCGTCATGCTTCCTGGGCCTCAGGATTTCTGCATTTCCATGATTTTTCGTGGGTCAGTCCTAGTCATGGTACCCAGGATTGCACTCTTTGTGCGCTTGCTCAGGGAGCAGCTCAGGAGGAGGCTTAGAAGGTTCGTCCAAGAGGAGGCATCCGTGCAGCAGGGCCTATGTCAGTGTTGGCTGCATTGTGGAGCTGTGGAGAGATGCTTTCAAATGGTGTTTGTAGGTGCAAAGAGAAGGAGGGAAGGAGGACAGGGAAGGAGCCAGGATCCTCATATCCCATTCAACAGCACCTACATGACCCAACTGCCTGCTATTAGGCTATACCTCTTAAAGGTTTCCAGGGCCTTCCCTTAGTGCCAGGCTAGTCAACCAAGCCTTTAACACATGGGCCTTTATGGGACATTTAAGATCCAGACCATAAAATCACCATAAACAAGTTTTCCTTCCCAAGGAGTGCAGGAAGGATTAGGAAGGAGGTGATCACTATCTGTGAGACATCATTTTCTGCTTGACTACCTGCCCTGCTCTTGGCCCTGGCAGAGGCCACCAGGACAGGACACAACCTCCCACCTGGCAGACCCTGCAAACTATGGGCTGAGGTACCACACAAAGGGCAGGGCCATATGAAAAAGTGGTGTGGGTGACTTACAGCCACATGAAGTAAAAATGATGCCAGCTGGGGTTTGCCTGTGGTTCACAGGAAGTCACCAGGAAAACCAGAGGCACAGAATAGAAGTGCCAATCACTGACCACAGTGTTCTGAAAGAAGCAGAAGCCCCCAACAGAGGAGCAGACAGCACTAAGGAACAGTAGAACTGTGGCAGGCCAGAGAACCTAGTCTCTTCCCAGTGGCTTCTGCTGAGTGTTACCTCTTGCAGTTGAGCCTAGGCTCCTCATGGTTCTGGAATGTAGATCTCAGTATTTCTGGGCTGTCTCTGAATAAAAGTTGGTAACTACATCAGAAATTTTAATAAAAATATGTGAGAGCTAGCTGTGGCTTTAATCCCAGTCCTCAGGATGCTGAGGCAGGGGGATTATTAATTCCAGGCCAGCCTAATCTACATAGGGAATCAAGATCACATGACTGCTTTGTGCGACCCTGTCTCACAGAATAATGGTGTGTGTGTGTGTGTGTGTGTGTGTGTGTGTGCATAAATGCATATATCTGAGCAGGTAAGACAAATGAAACACAACGGTTGAATCAGTGGAGTCCAGGGGCTGGGAGTGTGGTGTCTACATTAGAAAACACCTGTTGTATATCTGCCTAATGACAGCAGTACTAAATGCTGATATCTGAGCCAAGTGCAATGGTACACACACCTGTAGTGTCAGCTTCCTGGGAGGCTGGCATGGGAGGATCACAAGTTCAAGGCTGCTTTGGGCAAGTTAATAAGCCGTTGTCTCAAAATAAAAAATAATGAAGAGCTAGACAGGTAGCTCAATGGTAGAGCAACACTGAGTGGTAATATCCCTAATACCACAAAAAAAAAAAAAGACTGACACAGTGTTCCTGGGCTCAGTCCCTATGTAAAGCATGTCATGTGGGTCATTTTATCTCAGAGACCCTGTGACAAGGCACTATGATCTTGCCTATGGCATGGAGGAGGATTCAGGCTCTGGTCAGGGCATCAACATGCAGGCCGCATGCACAGTCTCCTTTCACACATGAGAAGTGCTCAAGACCCTCAGAGATCCCTAGACCTGAAGCCCCTTATCTCCTAGCCCATGCCACTGACTTTGAAGTTGTGAAAACCTTGCCCAAATATGTCTACATATTAAGTTTCCTAATGTGTGGAAAGAGTTTCATAAGCTACAACCTCTAGTGTGCAGCGATCTTACTTTTCTTATCCTTTAGGTTCCATCATGAGGCAAGTATTTGTCAAAGAGTAGGTATTCAATAGAAATTTCTATTTGACAGAGTTAGTGAGCCTTTGGTTCTCTTTCATTTTAGAGGAATTCAGATATATGGTTTTATATTAGAGAAGACTGTCTGAACTGGGCCCTGACAGTGTTAACTTTGTAGGACAGGAGAACAGCAAGAAGTTCCTACTAGCAATCCTTCCCCACCCACAAAACAGGTAAACACTCGAATGCTTTGCAAGCAAAGTGGACAGTGTGTTTTCAAGGCTCCCATAACAAAGGCAGCAAGTGCTGCTGAGGAGCAGTACACATGCACTGGCATCCTTTGTACATATCAGGACTTTGGTCTGTGGGCTTCACTGCACCAAGGAGGTGCTTCTCTCTGGGTGGCTCATTTTATGATCATTTTAATTTTGTGTGACTCACAAAACTTAGCTGAGTCAAACTGCACGTGTGATTTTTACTATTCTGCTACACAGAAGGATAAATTTCAGTCATAGAAAAATGGATAGCACCACAAAACCATGTTAAGTAAAATAAATCAGACACACAGGGTTAAATATTGCATGCTTTGCCTTACATTAGAAATACAAAATATGAATTGAAGAGCAAATAAGGAATAGATAGCAGAAAACAGGGAGATAAAACTTTTGCAAAATGAAAGTGGACCAAGACAGTGGGAGGGTGGATAAAAAATGAATTAATGCTGAATTATGTACAGGTATCACCTTGAATACTATATATGGTTGTAGGCCTCTTTTCTTTCTGCTTTACTTTCCAGCCAAAATTAACTAAACATCTTTACTCTGACATACTTTTCCACCACAAAGTTTCTACCTTGGAGCAAACCAACCATGGATTAGAACCATGACTGGATGGGAAATGGCCACAAGACAGAGTTGTAGAGAAGGGTGACCTAGTCAGATTCTCTGAGAAGTGTAAACAGTGACAGCATCAGGTTGTGGAGGACATAGTAGTCCCACGCTTTGGAGAGAAGCCAGGCCAATCATATGTAGGGATGGGTCGGAAAGTGAGCATTAAGTCCAGCATATTTCCTGGCCTCCCTTCATGCCTACTTCTGGCACAGAGATCAACGGTCTGTTTGTGGACAACTTATCCACCAATGTGATCAGGGATGCACCTTAACTTGCACATTCGCCACATCTGGGTGTATAGACAGAGATACGTTGGAGCAGGGAAACAGCTCATGAGCCCACCATCCCTAAACCTAGTTAGAGAGAGCAGTGAATTGGGATGGGTAAGAGGACATAAACACTGAGCACCCACACTGCTTGAGTGAATATAGCCCTAAAGCAGAATAACACCATTGACTGACCAGGTACAACAGAAAAGGTGGGGAAGGATTGACTCACCATTTACACAGCAAAAAGTAGGCAGGGAAACAA
This sequence comes from Octodon degus, assembly GCF_000260255.1. NCBI lineage: Eukaryota > Metazoa > Chordata > Mammalia > Rodentia > Octodontidae > Octodon > Octodon degus. The sequence continues at coordinate 3,290,948 of NW_004524717.1, read as the reverse complement.
AGTAGGCCCTCGTCGTGACTCACTGTCCCCCACCTGTATCTACTGAATTCCTATACCACAGGCCCCAGGAAAAGATCATTCACTCAGACACATGGAAGGAAGGTTTTGGACTCATTTCACTTTTTCTCTGTCTCGGGATTTTTTGTTTTTGTTTCTTTTTTCTTTTTCTCTTTGTTTTTATTCTGAAAACAAAGCAAGCAGAAAGAGATGATTTGAAAAAGTCAATGGAAATCATGGATAGCAGAATTGTCCAATGAGAGGACTGAGTGTCAGAAGACAAGGTGAATGCGGTAGATCACAAACTAAAAGTAGCTTAAAAATGGCAATACACCATGCAACCTGGATCCAACAGTTACTATATGATTTAACAGAAAAATCAACATTTGAGTTACAGGAATAAAGGAAAATTTAGAAGAGAACTCAGAACGTATAAAAAATGTATTCACTATAATTACAGTAGAAAAAAATTCAAATCTAGGGAAAGAATTCAATATCCAAGTACAAGAGAAATATAAAACCTCAATTAGCCATAACCAGAAAGGAACTTACCCACAACCTATCATGATCAAAATTCCAAAAGTTTAATAAAAAAGAAAATACAAAAAGGTGTAGCAAGAATCAGTAGATAACCCAGAAAACAAGCCTATCAGAATAACAGGATTTCTCAGCACAAAGTTTGAAGGTTAAAAGTGCTTGTAGTAAGTTTGTTAAGCCCTAAAAGAAAATAACTGCCAAGACAGACATTCTTATTCTACAAAATTAGCTTTTGAAATTGACAGAGAAAATTTCCACAACAAAAAAATATTACAATGAGATTCATTGCCACTAAAGCAGTATGGTAGAAAAAAATGTTTTTCTTTTTTTTTTTTTTATGGTACTGGGGATTGAACTCAGGACCTTATGTTTGCCAGGCAAGTGCTTATTCTACTGAGCTATCTCCCTCACCCCTAGAAAATATTAAAATGAATCTTAAATGGAAAAAGGGAGGCCATAAACACCAAAGAGCCCAAGGAAATATATACATCCTGCTGGGGGACTACACAAAAGGAAAAAATAAAGGAATTAATATTAGAAAAATAATTCAATAACCATTTTGCAATAAACAACTTATGATACCATCTCTTGATGTCAACTCTCTAATTAAAAGACACAGCTTGTATAAAAAACAAAATGCAGCCATATGTAGCCTATAGGAGACACAGCTCATCCACAAGAAAGCATATAGACTGAAAGTGAAAAGATGAAAAAATGATTCTCCATTCAATCAGAGACCCCAAAGAAGCAGGGGTGACTGTCGTATTTTGAGACACAGAAGATGTTGTAGTTAGGATTTGCAAAGGGAATAATACAGGACACATGATTTATATGATTATTTTAAAATAGTCACCCAAAGAGTTGAATACAAACATAGTACAGGAAATCTGTCCACACAGTAAAAACCAAAAGAATCCAGCTGAGAGCCTGGATCCCAAGGCAATGTCCTGCATGAGTCCAGCTGAAGACCTAGATCCCATAACTGTGCCATCCACGAATCCAACTGGAGCTCATGACAATGTCTCATGTAAGACTGCCATTCAGGTTTTTTTTTTTTTTTTTTCCTTTTTTTTTTTTTTTTTTTTTTTTCTGTGCAGGGTCTCACTACGTGGGTTGTAGCGATCCTCCTGCTTTCTGCCTCCCCACGGCTGGGATTACAGGCGCGCGCCACGGCGCCCGGACACCATCGCCGGCTCAGCGAGCCCGAGGGCGGGGCCGGAGCGGCACCCGGAGCCAGGTATCGAACCCTGGTCCCCGCGCTTCGTTGTGCAAGCACTTAGTCCGCTGAGCTGTACCGCCGGCCCTTCTCATGTAAGACTGTATCAAGGATCTATGATGAGAAGACTCAAAGGTTAGTGGTAGATGCTAAAAAGTCTGTGTCAGCAGGATAAAGGCTCTGTGCCTGTAGCCCGAGGGATATGTACTGGAGCCAGGGAATAGCACTCAAAGCAAAGATCAAAGCTCCCCACAAAAGTACCACAGCCATTCTCAGTGACAGCCAGATCCCAAGCTCCTCCAATTAAGAGAATAGCTAAGCCATATCAGTAAAGTCAGCATGACCAACTCCTCCAAAAAGACCAACATCCCCAGGAGAACCAGCAGCTCCCTAGCTGCAACTTATAGCAGCCTCTAACATGACCAGCAGCAATCCTCAAGTGGCCTCCCACACTCCACGCCACCATGGTTCCGTTCATCCGGGGTTGACCACCAGTTGTCATTCCACCTCTAAGAACTTCAAACCCAAACTGATCAGAAGATATAAAGATGGCCACTCTTTATTGGTAAAAGGAACAACTCAACAGGAAAATAATTTTAAACATCTGTTTACCATATGCAGACACACCCAACTTCATAAGACAAAAACTGCTAGACTCAAAAGGACAGAGAAACAATAAAATCATAGTGAAAAACTTCAGTATTCTATCCTCACAATTGGCCAGGCCAACCAGACAAAAAAATATCAACAAAGAAATATTAGAGTCAAACCAGACCACTGAACAAATGGACTTAACAGAAAGATATGGAATATTTCACCCAACAACAACAGAATGCACATTTTACTAGCGCATGGAACTTTTCCCAGAATAGACCATATCTTATGCCATAAAGCATGCTTAAGTAAATACAAACGAATTGAAACCATCCTCTATGGGCTAATATAATAGAATTAAGCTAGAAATTAATAGCAAAGGATGCTCCAGAAACTAGCAGATATGTGAAGATTTGATAATACATTAATGAATAATCAATGGATCACAGAAGAAATCAGTAAAAAAGATTTGAAGTTCCTAAAATCAAATGCTATTGGAAGCACAACAATGAAAATATTTATGAAAGGCAAAGTTTATAATAGTAAATGCACATGTTAAAAAGAATAAAGCAGCTCCAAATAAATGCCTTAATGATACATCCCAAGATGTTGGAAAAACATGAACAACTTAAATTTGAAACTAGTAAATGATAAGGTACTGGATCAGAGTGAAAAATTAATGAAACTGAAACTGAAAAACACAAAGGATCAATGAATCAGAGTTTTCCGAAAGGATAGGAAGAACTGAATATAGGGATAGATAGAAAAGAAGAAAAGGAAACAGTAAAAATGATCAAGGTATTATATGTATGTATATCAATTCCTCCATTATGAATATATTTATGTGTCACATAATAAACATATAGTAATAAAATTTGGGGAAAAAGAGTTTGGGTTTCAGATTTCAATCTTTTTGGATTATAGATTCCCACTCTGTATTTTAAAAACAGAACACACTATGTTCTTTGATTCTCTTTTTAAATATCCCTATTTCATTCCTTCTTCACCCCCCTTCAACTCTTATTCCCTTTCTGATTTGAAAAATAACTATTTCCTATTACCTTTTTGTTTTGTTTTTTATGTTTAGGTTTCTCATGTAAATGAAATCATGAAAAGAAAAGCAAACAAAAATAGAACTTTATCAAATGGAGAAGATGAAGAGTTGGAGGGAAATGGGAAAGATGGGCAGGGAAAGAGACCAAAAAAAAGAATTAAGGTGTGTCATGTACATGTACAAACTCCCCATGATAAATATAACTATGTACTGCAAACATGTATTAAGAAAAATAGGCTAATAATTTAAAAAACATACCATATCCAAGTTGGGTTTAATCTCAGGAATATATAATGTGTTTAACTTTTAAAATATCATAAAATCATTTAATAGGTTCATCCCCATTCATAATAAACAATTCAGCAAACTAAAATTAGAAGGGAACTTCTTTAAACTGAAAAAAGGTCTTCACAAAAACCTATGAATATCCTTTATAATGGTGAAATTCACTCATCTTGAGAACTCAGACAAGAATGGGATGCTCACGAGCACCATCTCTCTTAAATGAGATACTAGAGGATATTACCAGGCCTTTGAGAGAAGAAATAGCAATCAGAATTATAAATAATGCCTAGAAAGAAACAAAATTATCCTTGACTTTCAGATGTCATGTACACATACAAACTCTCCATGATAAATGTAATCATGTACTGTAAAAATGTATTAAGAAAAATAGGTTAATAATTTAAAAACATACCATAACCAAGTTGGGCTTAATCTCAGAAATACTTAATGTTATATAATATTTCTTATATAAGAAAAACTCTCTAAGTAGCAGGATACAAATTCAACATCCAAAAATCAGTAGCATTCCTCTATAGAAACAACAAACCCACTGAGCGGAATTAGAGAAACAATGCCCTTCACAATAGAATGCAAAAAAATTAAAATACCTAGCAATTAATCTAACAAAGGAAGTAAAGGATCTATACAATGAAAATTACAATACTCTGAGAAAACAGATAAAAGAGAATTTCAGAAAATGGAAAGATATCCTTTTGTATCAATCAGTGTTTTACTAGAGGAACAGACATAACACAAGGAATGGATATAACACAAGATGTACAAATACATGAGAAATTAAAAGATTGGCTTATGAAGGTCAGCCACAGAGTTGGATGAGGAAGTGTGCAGAGGGCATCTGCCCTCCTGAGACTGAGGGATTCAGCCCAAGGTCTGGAGCTCACTGCACTGTTCTGTGCAAGTCCAAATCAGGAGGCCAATGAGTTTGCAACAGAAGGCTGTTGAGTCTACACCAGAAGGCTGAAGGCTCCAAGATGGAGGCCAAAGAGTCTGCACTAGGAACCAGGCAGTGACCTGCAAGGTGGTGGAAAACCTGAGCTCCTCTAAGGATCTGGAACACCCCATCCTTCTTCAGTTTCCTTTTATATCCTTTAAGTGATGAGTCATTCTAGGGTGGGGCCCCCATAGGAGTCCAAACTGTGTAACAAGACCCTTTATCAAAAGAAAAAAAAAACAAATAAATAAATAAAAACAAAGTTATATAGAAGAGGAAAAACTAAATATATTCAAGATCTCTTGAAAAAGAAGGAGGAGGAGAAAGAGAAGGAAGAGAAAGAGGAGAAGGAGAAAATACTAATAAGAAATCTGATTCCTTTTTTTAATTATTGTTGCCGAAGGCTTTTAAGTCTCCTCTTTTTCCCTTCCTCTTGTGCCCACAGTTGGACAAGCAGATGAGAAGATTGAATACTCCCCCTTCCTAATGCTGATGGAAAACTAAATCCATACAAACTCCTTCCTTTGCTGCCCCTGTTCATCAGCTTTCTGTTGCTGAGACAAGATACTGGAGAATACTTACCTACCTCACAGGGGGGTTACTACAGTCAGAAAGTGGTTTTCCCAGCGTGAGGCTCATTCATTGCACACTGGAGAGTCGGACCCCAGCAATTTCCCCCCAAGTGGGAAACCTGACCGCCTCATTTGTGGTGGATGAGGACTGTGTTCATGCTTACTTCTACATAAATAAATAAATCAATAAATAAATAACCAGATGAATATAAGGAAAAAAAGCTATTTTGACTCATGGTGTTATAAGTTCCAATCCACAGTCACTGGGCTCTCTTGCCTGTGAGGCCGTATCAGGACGGAGAGGCTGATCACCTTAGTGTGGGTGGGAAGCAAAGATGAAGAGGAGGAAGCAGGGTCCCCACTGTCCTTCAAGACCACATCCCCATGACCTCATTTCCCCCACTAGACCCTAGCCTCTAAAGGATCCACCACCTCTGAAGAATACCACCACACATTTAGCACATGGCTTTTTGGAGACTTTAGGGTTCAAACTGTCACACTATCTCTGTACCTTTTATAGGCACAGTAGAAACCCAGCCCAGTGACCTTAACTTACTCTCTTCAAGCATGCCAGAGTTGCATGGGAAGACTGTCCTGTTTTCTCCAAAGCCTTCATTTATAAAAGTAGTAGACATTTCATGCCTTCTTGGTGTGAGTATGGCATCATCAACATGGACCAGATTTTGGTGGGGATTCCTTCTGCTTCCACAAGGGACCACAGCAGGGAGCTTTCTGTCTATATATCAATAGTTATTGGAAGTGGGACTGATGATGGTCTCTGCATTAAATGATCCTATTTATTGTATTATATGAGAACCTCAACTCCCAAAGGTGTGTGGCACGGTGGCATTTGATGAGATGGCAGGAGGAATTTTGTGAGTCAGGGCAAGGACTTTAGACTTCATTTTCAGAGTAATAAGGGGATTTCACAAAGGAGTAACTATGACCTGATTTTAGCTTTTTAAATATCAGTGTATTGGGCTGGTGAGATGGCTCAGTGGTCTAAAGCACCTACTTAGAACAAGCTTAGCAAAGCACAGGGACCGCGGTTCACTCCCCCGGCCCCCCTTGCCGGCCGGCCCGCCCCCTGGTGGGCTGAGCTGGCCACACACACACACACACACACACACACACACACACATAAATAAATAAATAAAATTTAAAAAAAATAAATATCAGTGTAACTGTTATGAACTCTTTTGTACTTTCCCCTTTCCTCAGTTCACATGTTGAAGCTCCAGCCGCCAATGTAACTGTATAAGGCCGGTAAATGAGGTTAAATGAAGTCCAAATGGTGGGGCCTAACTCACCAGGACTGATATCCTTATGAGAAGACAACAAACAAGAGAGATTTTTCTCTCTTTCTCTCTTCCTGCACCAAGCAAAGGTCACAAGGGGAAAAAGGAAAAGACAGCAATTGATAAGAAGAGGAAGCTCGCCAGAAGCCAGTCCTGATGGTTCAGAGCCTAACTACAATCTTGGCTTTGTAGCCTCCCAAAGCGTAAGAAAGTATATTTCTGCTGTTGGTGCTCAGTGATGGCAGTTGGGGCAGATTAACACTGTGTGTAACAGCAAATAGGGGATCAGCATTGTAAGTGGAGAAAGAAGCAAGGAGACCCCAAGCAGGGGCATTAGAGGTAGAGACACTGAGAAGCAGATAGGTCTGGGCTGTGCTTGGCACCGCTCATGGGATGCTAATGGACCGGAGCTGGATAGGTAAAGGAAACGAAAGAATCAAACTCCAGATGCATAGATAGGTAAATAAATAAAGCAAGCCAACTTTCCATTTTTTGTTTGGACTTTAAGAAAAAATCACTTTGCTACAGAAGGAAAATAAACTGGAAGATGAATCTGAAGAACGTTTCAGACAGAAAGAACAGTGAAACTGTAGCAGGTACTGTCCTTTTATAGTATTATGTAGTATATATTTTGGAATGCTGTGTATCAAAGGCAAGGCCTCATGCTTGCTGAGTAAATGCCCTACCACTGAGCCACACCCCTAGCCTGTGTAATGCATGTTTACAATGCAACAGAACCTATGATTTTAGTGTGAATTCAGCAGTACCTGAGACACAAGCAGCTTCCCAACTCTCCAAATAAGGCATCATCTGTGTTTTCTTCACAGAGTAACCAGTGACTCATTC
>NW_004524717.1:3282267-3283177 GCF_000260255.1 Octodon degus | reverse complement strand
TCTGGCTCTGGTGCCCATGCGGTACCAGGGATTGAATCCAGGTCTTTGTGGTTTCCAGGCAGGTGCTAGAACACTGAGCTGTATCACTGACTGAGTCTTGCTCTTTGAAGCTTAATTTTCTTGAGGGATAAAGGACATGCAAAAGGTCAGAACCAGGAAACTAGCATGCTCTTTTCTTCACTCTTCTCCTACACTTTTGGTCTTTTCCCTCAATTTGTCTGTCTTCCTTTTTCATGATTTGGTCCCCTATTTTAGTAGAAACCACCTTTCAATGGCATTATAGTACACCTTCTTAAAAGTGTTCAATCACCACTAACAAAGGCAAGGATCAAGGGCTGGGGAGATAGCTCAGTAGAATAAGTTCTTGCTTGGCAAGCACAAGGTCCTAAGTTCATTTCCTGGTGCTGGAAAAAAAAAAAAAAGGCAAGGATCAGGACAGCATAATCCTGAGATGTGACTGTTAATTATATTTGGTAGTTTCCGCCTTAGAGTATTACACAGTAGATCCCCACCTTGTTCATGGGAGGTAGTTCAAAGGCCCCCTACTAGATACTTGAAACTGCAGAAGTACTAAACCCTAAACATTTTTTTCTATACCTAATCTATTATGATTTATAAATTAGGTACAGTAAGAGATTAAAAATAACCAATACAATAGGATAATTATTGCAAAATTATAATTTTGTGTTGATCAACTGTCAATCTGATAAAATCCTTGGGAAACATGATTTACAGGAGGATGGGTTTATTTTGGCTCAGTTTCAGAGGTTCTGATTCACAATCACTTGCTCCACTTTTTTTGAGCCTCTCATAAGGCACTGTGTGGTGGAAGGGGCTGCATGGTGGAGCTAAACCGCTCGCCTCATGGTGGCAAGAAAGCAAAGAAAGAAGGAGTGGAGGTCCTGAAATG
>NW_004524717.1:3266011-3281422 GCF_000260255.1 Octodon degus | reverse complement strand
AAAGAAATAGAATGTATGAAGCAGATTCAAAATGCTATACAGGAAATTAAAATCTCAATCACAAGCTGGCAAAACCGTTTGAATGAAAGTGAAAATAATCTTTCAGACCTTAAACACACCATCGCAGCTAGCGAAAAAGTAAGATCTCTTAAAAACAACTAGGATGCAGGAAAAAATAATTCAATATCTGCAAGATGATGCAAAGATGAACAATGTGAGACTAATAGGCATCAATGAGAAGGAAGGAGTCAATATAAACGATATAAAAAGAATATGGGCAGAAGTAACAGCAGAAAACTTCCCAAATATGGGGCAACAATCTGATATCCATGTAACCAAAGCATATAGAACTCCAAATAACATCAAACAAATTAAAACCACAACCAGACATATAATAATCAAGATCCCAGAAATTCAGCACAGGAACAGTATACTAAAGGCCACTAAAAAAAAGAAACAGATCACATTTAAAGGAAAACCCATCCGAAGAATGGCAGATTTCTCTTTACAAACCATGAAGTCAAAAAAAGCAAGGAGCAAAGTAATACAAGTCTCGCAAAAAACAATTTTCAACCCAGTCTGATATACCCTGCAAAACTCTCTTTCAAGTATAGTGGAGAAGTGAAATACTTCCATGACAAAGAACAACTTAAGAATTTCATGTTGACAAAGCCAAGCCTACACAGACTGCTGAAACATGTTCTAGAGAGTTAGTATACTGTTCCTGTGCTGAATTTCTGGGATCTTGATTATTATATGTCTGGTTGCTGAATGAGAATGGAAAGAACCCATCAAATAGGGCAAACAATTAAACACAGGAGAATAAGAGGTATACAAAAGCAGCCTTTCAGTTATTCTTTTGTATACAGTAGCAAAATATTTCCATAAGCATACTGTACAAATGGACTTCTCCTGCACCCTATGGGTCATGATTCTAACTGGGTCTACAGGGGGGATATCAAGGAAATAGCAATAGCTCAGTCCCACAAGTGACACCTGGCCACCTGTAAGCACCATGGACACTGTCCAGGTCCACGACATACTAGAACTTTGTGCAATATCCTATCCCCAAACTGTTAGAAGTGCTAGTCATTTATTTGTCATTCCAGTATTTATCTTATGTTTTATTCTTCATAATTCTTTACTATCATGAAAACTTTTTCTTAGTTCAATTGTTTTGAAACATTTAATTTTTAATTAATATTTAATTTTCTGAATAGTGCTTAATTTTAATTTTTAAGATTTATACTGTATCTTTGACTTACAATCTACTTAAAAGACATGGTATGATATTTTCTCCTAGTATTAGAATCTTTAAAAAGTATATTTCCATTTGGCATTGACTTTATATTACTTTTTCCTTGTCTTTTATACACACATACACACATGCACACACATATATACATGAAACAAGTGTGTGTATAAACCGACATAAGATTGATACTATTTCATAGAAATCTTTAATGACCTTTTAAATGGATTAATCTAATATATTTTACATAGTCCTGTATAACTATCATTTTGAGAGCTCTTTATTGTTCATCTAGGAGCATACAGCAGCTTCTCTTACCTTCTGACTTATGCTTTTTGTTATTTCCTATATGCTACACCTGGAGGTATTAGACTATTTCGAGTTTGTATAACTGGAAAATATTTTACTTTTAGTTTTCAAAGGTATGTTTACTAAGTATAAAATTTAAAGAGAACAGATCTTTTTTTCTTTCTTTCAGTCCTTTAAGTTAATTAGTCTAATTTCTTACACACTTGGTCTTTTTCTTTCTAATGTGGAATAAGATGTTATTTAATTTTGTTCTTCTATAGCTAATATTTTTTATGTATATGCTTTAATGATTTTTTCTTTACAATAAGTTTTGGACAATTTCATTTTTGGGTAACGGTATGATTTTATTCAAGTTTCTTATGCAAAAGGTTCATTTTTCTTGGAGATGTGGTTTTATAAGTTTAACTAAATTCAGAAATTTTAAATCTTTAAATATTTATTGCCTACCCTTTTCTACTGTGAGAATTCTCATTATATGAATATAAGTTTCTTGACTTTGGCACAGAGTGAGCTATTATATGATTGATCTGTAAACTTTTTCTTTGTCATTTTTATTTTGGATAATTTTCATTGTTATATTCATTTAAGTTTGTAAGTAATTTATTTACAATGTGCAATTTATTATTAATCTCATGCTATGTATTCATTTCAGAAATATGTCTCTAAAATTCACTGTCTACATCTTATATATTTCACATTTCAGCATTTGTCTACAATTTGTAATATGCTATGTAATTATTGATTTTCAATAAAGTTAATGAAAAAATATACAAAGTCAACACTCAAAAATCAGCAGCATTCTTGTACATAAGCAACAAAGTCACTGGGAGGGAAATTAGGGAAATAATACCTTTCCAATAACACCAAGAAAAATTACATACTCAACAATCAATTGAACAAAGGAAGTGAAAGACCTATACAGAGACAACTACAGTAAGCTGAAAAAGTAGACATCCCCTATTCTTGGACAGGCAGAATCAATATAGTGAAAATGGCCATACTTTCAAAACTGGTATACAGATTCAATGCAATTCCAGTCAAAACACCAATAGCACACCTCACAAAACTAGACAAACCTATCCTAAAATGCATGTGGAATCAGAAGAGACTCGAACAATAAAAACAAGGCAGGGGGGTGTCATGCTCCTGTGATTAAGGAAAAAAAAAAACCAGCATGGGGGAAAAAGAAACAGATATGAAGATCAATGAAACAGAACAGAAGGTGGAGAAACAATTCTAATCACATTCAGCTATCTTATCTCTGACAAAAAGGCCAAATGTCTTTACTGGAAGAAAGATAGCTTCTTTAATAAATAGTGCTAGAAAACTGGGTTTTCACATGCTGAAGATTAATCCTAAACCCCTATCTCACCACACATTAAACTAAAATCCAAATGGAACAAAGATATAAATACAAAAACAGAAACACTTAATATATTGAAAGATAGACTATGTAAAACCTTCTGAGACACTGATGTAGGCAAAGATTTCAGGAACAAAATCCTCATTACACAGAAAATTTTACAAAGAATGAACAGCTGTTATCACATAAAACTGAGAAGCTTTTTACATAGTAAAAGGAACCACCGACAGAGTGAACAGACAACCCAGAGTGGGAAAACTAATTTTACCAGCTACTCCTCAGACAAAAGACTAATATCTAGGATATCTAAGGAACTAAAAAAAAAAAAAAAGGACCCTCTTAAATTTAAAGACCTAATCTAAAAATGGGCACCTAAAATGAACAGACATTTCTCAAATGAAGTATAAACAACAAATCAATATATGAAAAAGTGTTTATCTGGTCAATTGAGAAATGCAAATTAAAACAACACTGAGATTCCATCTCCAGAAATAATGTCTGTTATCAAGAAATCAACAAATAACAAATGCTGATGAGGCCACGAGGGAAAAGAAGCCTTTCTCCATTGCTAGTGGGAGTGTAAAACATTACAGCTACTATGGAAATCAGTATGAAGATTCCTCAAAATAGTAAAACTAGAGGCTTCATTTGACCCAGCTGTTCTCCTTCTAGGTATCATCCTCAAAGAGTTAAAAGCACATACCACAGTAACATATGTATACCAATGTTTACAGCAGCCCAATTTATGATAGCTGAATTTTGGAAATAACCAATATGCCCATCAATAAATGAATAAGTAAAGAAAATATGTTTTTTACATACAATAGAATACTGTTCTGTCATAAAGGATACATTTGAGTCATTTTTGGTAAACGGATGTATCACATACAGTTTTCAATGTCACCGTGTTTATCTGATGTGAAAAAGTGAAAGAAAAAATAAGCATAGTGAAGAACAGATACTGGGAAGTAGAAAAAACATGTTCAAGTGGGAAGGGCAACAAGAAAGGAAATGAGGAGAAAGAAAAAAAATAATAATGGAAACAATGTTTTTGTAAATACAGAAAGGAAGACCAGCTGATGGGAGGGAAAGGTATAGGGAAAAAAGAATAATTATGTTGTATAAATATTATGTACAGGTATAAATCCCCTATGATGAGTACGGTCATTATGGCTTATACTAAATTTTTTTAAAATTTTTAAAAATAGATAATACACTACAGTTTCCAGTGTAATTTGAACTTTTTAAAAAAGCAAACCAGATTTTAGTTTCACAGAATTTAAAACAGACTGTAGCTTATGCAACTAAATTTAATGGCCTAAAATGCTTCCTCTAAATCATGCTCCACATATTTTATTAATCTGCAAATAAAATTTATCCCAGTATGGTACTGCCCATATTTAATCATAGTCAAATCTTTCTTCCTCTAGAAGATCTAGCTAATACTGCACAGAAAATGGGAACTACGAAAGGTTTTAAAATTAAGAAACACTTAAAGCACATTTAGATTCAAATATTACTTAAAACAATTTACTCCCAAATTAGCACAATTTGACTCAAACTCCTTGATCCTACAGAACCAAGAAGATGGGCATGTGGCACAAGCCTGTAATTGGGTCACTGCAAGTTTGAGGCTGGACTGGGCTACAAAGGGAGCTCAAAGCTAGCCTGAATTGCATTCCAAGACCCTGTCTCAAAAAGACAAAAAAAAAAAAAAAAGAATCAGGAAGTTTAAAGCACTTTTTTTTGAAATATGCAATATAAAGACAATGTTAGGGTTTACCTGAAATATGTTAAATATTAAAAGATTTGAATTAAAATTCTCTAACAGTAATATGAGAATATATGTAACAAGTAATATACAAGTTGATAATTCAAATTTTTCTATTTGTTAATTCTCAAGCTTAAACAAATATAGGGTGATAACAGCTGAAAAACAACCATTACTAATAATCATGACACATAGAAATAAATGACCTCAATATACAAACACCTAAGTCATTTCACCCATGTGAAAAATGCACTAAATATTTTGTTGATGATGAAAATAACACATGTTCAAATTCCAAAAGAGATTTTCTAAACTTTTTTATAAATCAGAAAGTTTTCACAAAACCACTCTGGCTTCATTTTTGGTTTTAGCCCAGATAAATATTTTGGAAAACTGGAAGAAATAATTCTATTTCTTAGTTGTTTGAGGTGTCTCAATATGGTTGGAAAAAAGAAGATATTTTTCTCATTCTTACTTGGAAATTCACACATGGCATAAATTTAAGTTTTAAATTGGCATGTACAACATCCTCTGTGAGAACATCACAGACCAAAAATAAACACTGGCAATTTCTGACTCCTGAAGCAGAGCACAGAGCACCACACAGTACCCTGTTCTGCTCGGTGATGAACTAGGCATTCACAGCAGGCAAATGTTGGCACTGTGCTCCAAAGCCCAACTGCTTAGGCACTGGCAAGCAAGGTATCATCTGAAAGCTCCTTACAAGGAAGCAAACTTGACTGAATGATACATATTTCCATAAGGTTAAAAAGTATACAGGGATCAAATGCTGGAATGCAAAGGAACTCAATAGTGCTCCCTCCCCTATCATTGCTGGAGCTTAGCTGAGCTGGGACTGACTCTCCTACCAGTAGCAGGAGCCTTGGTGAGCCCTACACTGCCACCTCCATCATTGGGAGAGCCTTGTGGAGCTTTGGCCTGCCCTCATTGTCATCATCAGAGCCTTATTGAAATGTGGCTTGCCCTCTCCCTATAGAGGTGGAAGCTACACTGAACCCCACACAGCAGGAGCTTTGGTGAGCCTACCCCACCCTCCCACTGTCATAAGAGCCTTGCTGACCCACACTCCCCCCCCCTTCCCTTACCAGTGTTGCTGAGTCTAGGTGAACACTGTAGTTTCAAAAGTATCAAAATGAAGAAGCAAAATGCAATCTCAGACCTCCACCCCACCCAGAACAAGTCCAAGAGGAGAGGTCATAGAAGAACTTGGAAGTCATACACCTGAAATTTCTGAAATGACAGCAACTGAAGTAAAGAAACACCTCCATCAGGCTATATAAGAAATCAGATCAGAAACAATATTTCCGGTAAAAAAAGAAATAGCAATCATGAAACAATTGCTGAACACATCTAAAGAAGACATATATTTAAAAAAAAATAGAGGCAGATAGGAAATTGATGGAAACATTGAGTGAACAATGCAGGAAAGAACTAGAATGCATGAAATAGTTTCAACCATATATTCAGGAAATTAAGAATTCCACTGAAAGCTGGAAAAACCACTTGATGAAACTGAAGATGGACTCTGATCTTGAAGATAGCATTACAGCTAATTAACATGAAAGTTACAATTTCTTAAAAACAAGAAACCTGGAAATAACAATGTAACAGCTGTAAGATGATGCAAAGAAAAATAATGTAAGTTTAATGGGTATCAGTGAAACAATAGGCGTCAATACAAATGACATAAAAAGACTATTTGCAATAGTAGCAGAAAATTTCCCAACCATGGGGGAAAAAACCCTGACAGACAGCTTAGTAAGGCATACAGAACTCAAGTTAGCCATAAAAAAATGTACACTCAGACACATAATAACGAAGATCCCAAATATTTAGCAAAACAGAAGAATATCAAAAGCTGTTAGAGAAAAGAAACAGATCACCAACAAAGGAAAAGCTATCAGAAACATGGCAGATTTCTCAACACAAACCATCAAATAAAGAAGAGCTTGAAGTGAAGTATTTCAGGTAAAGGAAACAACCTCTAAACCAGATTGATGTGCCCTACAAAACTATCTATGAAATTTAATGGAGAGATAATTCCATGACCAAAGAACAACTGAAGAAATTCATGACCAACAAACCAACCCTACAAACATACTGACAGATAGTCTAGAAAGTGATAAAGACAACCACAACTTCAAGAAGAACAACAGAAAAGAACCACCAAGCAGAGCAAACAAGAAGAGGGGAAAAGCAGGGAACCTACAGTAGCAAAATAACATGACAAAGATAAGACAATATATATCAATTATAATGATCAATGTAAATGGCCTCAATTCACCAATCCAAAGAAGCAGACTGACAGAGTAGACCAAGAAACACAACCCAACAAAATGCTGTATATAAAAAACACATTTAATTCGAAAAGAAACTATAGACCAAAAGTCAAAGTATGGAAAACAACATTCCATGAGACAGTAGCCCAGAAAAAAGCAGGAGTAGCTATTCTGGTTGCTGTCAATGTGAACTTCAAACCAAGAGTGATTAAAAGAGATAAAGAAGGTTACTATATTACTTGTTAGGGGAAAACTGCAAGAGGAAGAAATAAAAATCATAAATATATATGCACCCAATGTAGGAACACCCAACTCATAAGATAAATTTTAACAGACAGGAAAAATTAAATAAGCAATAACACTATTGTAATGGAGCACTTTCAACACCCCTTGACACAAAGTGATAGGTCAACTATGCAAAAAAATCAGCAAAGAAATAACTAAACCAACTTGTGAAGATACGGACTTAGTAGACTTTTACAGAGTATTCTACCCAGCAACATCAGAATGTACATTTTCTTCAGCTGCACATGGGACATTCTCCAAAATAGAGCATATTCTAGCACACAGATCATATTTAAGTAAATGCAAAGGAATTGAAATTATCCCATGCATATTATGACCATAGTACAATGAAACTGGAAATTGTTTTGACAAAAAAAGAGCAAAAACTGCATAAACATGAGGGAACTAAATAATACCCTCCTGAACAATCAATGGGTCACAGATGAAATTAACGAAGAATTAAACAATATTTACAATCAAACAAAAATGCACATACAGCTTACTGGAATCTATGGGATGCAAAAAAAGCTGGTTTAAGAGGGAAATTTGTAGCAGTAAATTTGCACATCAGAGAAATAGAAGGAGCCCAACGTAAACAATCTTATGCTGCACCTCAAGTTCCTAGAAAAAGAAGAACAGGTCAAGCCCAAAGCTCAAAGAAGGCAGGAAATTATAAAGATCAGAGCAGAAATAAATGCAATGGAGACAAAGAAAACAATACAGAGAATTAATGAATCAAAGAGTTGGTTCTCTGAAAGAATAAATAAAATTGATAAACCCCTTGGCAACCTTATCAAAAACAGAAAGAAAAAGTTCAAATCCAAGCAATGAGAAATGAAAAGTGTGAAATCACTACGGACCCTATAGAAATTCAGAAGACCATCGATACCTACTTCTAAAATCTTTACTCTCACAAGATGGAAAATACAGAAGAAATGGACAGATTCCTAGATAAATATGAGCTATGAAAGCTGAATCAACAAGATATAAAAATTTTGAATAAACCAGTATGTCATTAAAATTGAAAATGTAATCAAATACCCCCCAACAAAGAAAAGCCCAGGTCCTGATGGATTCACACCTGAATTCTCTAAGAAATTTAGAGACTTAATACCAACTCTTCTCGAACTCTTCAGTGTCATGATACTCTATATAGAAGATCCCAAAAGCTCCAAGACTTGTAGATTTAGTAGCATAACAGTATTCAAAGTCAACATTCAAAAATAAATAGCATTTCTATATATAATGAACACATTAAGGGAAAAATTAGGAAAACCATGCCTTTTACAATAACATAAAAAAAGAAATACTCAGGCATGAACCTCATAAAGGATGAAAAAAAAATATACAGTGAAAATTATAGTATTCTGAAACAAAGAGACTAAAGAGGATTATAGAAAATGGAAATACAAGGGCCAGCATGATAATTCAGTGGACTAAAGCACCTGCTTAAGCAGAGCACAGCAGCTGGGGTTCAATCCCCAGCACGCCGTGCCAGCCCCACCTGTGGGGTGCACTCAGATGGCGATTGAGACTGGGCGTGGCACCACACATGTGTAATCCCAGCGCTTGGGAAGCTGAAAACAGGAGAATCACTATGAGTCTGATCTTCGTAGAGAGACCCTGTAGACCTTGTCCTAAATACATAAAAAAAGAAAAAAAAAAAAAGAAAGAAAGAAAGAAAGAAAGAAAGAAAGGAAAATGGAAATATATTCCTTGTTCCTGGATAGGAAGCAACGTTGTGAAAATGGCCATACTCTCAAAACTGTTACATAGATTCAACATAATCCCAATTAAAATATCATTAGTATACCTCACAGAGCTAGAGAAAACATTCCTAAAATCATCTGAAATTAGAAGACCTAGAAATATCAAAAGCAATCCTGGGCAGCAAAAGAAGGGCAAGAGGCATCACAATCCCCGATCTGAAATTATACTACAAAGCTACTATGATCCAATCAGCATGCTACTGGCAAAATAAATAAATAAATAAAAGACATGAGCATCAATAGAACAGATTAGAAGATGCAGACACAACTACAAACACACTCACCCACTTTATCTTCAACAAAGAACACAAACATGTTCACTGGAAGAAAAATAGCCTCTTTAATAAATGGTGCTGGAAAAACTTTTTCCACATGCTAAAGGCTAAGATTAGACCAATATTACTATGCACAGAACTACAGTCAAAATCATCAAACATTTAAGTATTAAAACTGAAACATTAAATCTTCTGGGAAGAAACTAGGTAGAAATCTTAAAGACATAGGGGTAGGTAGAGTTTAGGGACAGAAACCAAATTACACAGGAAATACTTCAAAGAATGAACAACTGGGATCTTATGTAGAAAAGCTTCACATATCAAAAGAAATTACCAAGAGTAAAAAGAAAACCCACCAACTGGAAAAAAATTATAGCTGACTGTCCCTCAGACATAGTACTTCTATCTAGATCATATAAAGAAGAAAAATCAGGTCCCCCAAATTCAAAGGCCCAATCCAAAAATTGGCATGTCTGATGAATACACACTTCACAAATAAATACAAATGGCAAATATATGAAAAATGTTCAACATCATTGGTTATCCAAGGGATGCAAATTAAAACACTGAGATTCCATCTCATCATAGAAAGTTTAGCTATTATCAAGATGTCAAACAATAATAAATGCTAGAGAGGTTGTGGAGTAAAATGAACCCTTCTCCACTGTTGGTGGGAGTGTAGACTGGTATAACCACTATGGAAATCAGTGTGAGCATTCCTCAAAATGCTAGGATTAGAAGTCTCAGTCAACCTAGCTATTTTTCTCCTTGATATTTTCCTGAATGAACTGAAAACAGCATACCACAGTGATTTATGTGCACCCATGTTTATAGCAGTGCAATTTGTCGTAGCTAAAATGTGGAAACAAACCAAGTGCTCATCAACTGAGGAATGGTTAAAAACACATTGTATTTTTACACAATGAAGTATTACTCAGCTATAAAGAAAGATAAACTCAAAGCTTTTACAGGTAAATGGATACAACTAGAGACCATACTGGTCAGTGAAATAAGTCAGACCCACAAATTCAACAAGCATCATACTGTATTGAAAATGTATGAACTTGAAGAAATAAAATCTGAAAGGTACATCTTTTGAAAGGGAAAGAATCTGTTCAAAGGGAAGTACACTGTGATGAGGAAAAGGAGAGGAAAAAAAGCAAAATAGGAATAAAGGAAAAAGATATATTTATGTATGTATATGTCCAGGAATAGCTTGTAACTGTACTGCTGATTTCTGCTGGCCTATTAAAAGGAGCAGTTAGTATTTATTTTTTTCTTCTCCTTTTTAATTTCTTCTAAAACCAATTTTGCCTGTTTATATCTGGTAATCTAAGCAACTAATTTGAAGATAACATATAATAAAGTGTTGTATTCCTATTCCTATTGTTTTGTTTAGTGAAATCCTGTATCTTTTTTTTTAAACCATTTTGTATTCTCTTTAAAAAAATTTACAAAATAATTTTTTTTTAAATGCAAAGTTTTTAGTAATAGCAGACCAGGTAACATACAGTAATTTTCACTGAAGCCACTAAAAACATTGGGTAAAAGAAAATCAGCCTTACGAAAACATTAGAATGCTTAAGGAAGCAGTGAAAAAATTACAGGACTATATAGACACAAATACTGCATAGGTGAGCCCAGAATTTGGGAATGGTATTACCCCCAGGAACCCTGCTGACAGGGTAGTTCAGAGCTGAGCAGAGGTTTCAAAGGAATTCCAAGGATCTCAGACATACATAAGCTCAGTCTACCAAGAAGGTGCTTTTGGCTGGAGACCTTCACCACTATATTGCTACACTGAGGGAGTAAAGATTGACTACAATCTTGAATTGAATTCAAATTCAGAATCTCTAGCCCTTCCTGAAATAAAGTGACACAAACTATTTTTGAATAAAAATAACACCAATAACCTCACTTGAAGTAATTCCTTTTTTGTTTTTTTTATGTGGTACCAGGGATCAAAGTCAGGACCTTGAGCTTGCCAGGCAGGTGCTTATGCCAATGAGTCATTTTCCTGGTCCATAATTCCTATCTTTTACAAAGTCAAAACACACAATAACCACCAATCCCACCAGCAGGTATACTGGGGACAGTAAGTATGATAAAAACATAAACAGATGCAGAGGCAAACTAGATGATTTAGCTATAAGCATAGGTTTTCAATTAACTATGTATAATAAAAGGAAATTAAAAAAACCCTGAGGATTTTGACAGAAAACTGAGAAAAAAAAAATCTAAAATCACCAGATGGAATTTTTTTTTTTTTTTTTTTTTTTTTTCAGAACCGGGGATTGAACTCAGGCCCTTGCGCTTGCCAGCAAGCACATACTTATTCTGAGCCATTTCCCCGGCCAAATGGAAATTTTAGAACTGCAAATAAAAACTATTCCAATTGAGAAATCAATAAATAGATTTTAAAAATTAGGTACAACTAGACAAAATTAGACAATTAGAAAACTTGGTAAGCTATAATGTAGGTCAGAAGTAAATTACTAGAATGCAGACAGGAGTGTAGGAAAAATGAGAAAGCATGTAATAGACAGGAATTCAGAAAAAAGTTCTAACAAATGTAGCTAGACTATAAAGGCTAACAGAATCAAAGCTATATTTGAATAGAAACTGAACAGTTTTCTAAAACCAACAGAAGTTATTTCAAGTAATTAATTGAGCACCTCCATGTCTGACTATATGCTGATATAAACAGCACAACCCATGTTGTAAACTGCCAAAAGAAAAAAAAACCTCTACTTTGCATCTTCAATAACTAAAAGAGAAAAAATAAACATGAAGACATCTGAAGAGTCAAAAATACTCAAACATCATTCACATTATGTGAGCTATGATTCAAATGAATTCATCTGGGAAACCCTGTAATATCCATAAAAAAACTGGACAATTGGACAAAAATTTGATGGTATTAAAAATTAATTTTCATTTAGGTATGACAATGATTTTGTACTTACGTTAGAACCAAAGTTTTTATCCTTTGACATACTGATCTACTTACAAAATGGTAGAATTACCAGCATTTACTTAAAATAAAAGTAGTAAATTGATGCAGTTATGAATTAAAGATAATTTACCATCAGTTAAGTATAAAAATAGATACCAGATTCATGTAAATTTACTACATTCTTCAGTCTTTCACTCATGCTCAAAGTTATCCATAATGAAGTTTAATGTAATTACTGTTAAGCTTGCTTCCCTCGTAATATATCAGTCAGCACCATAACCCACCTTTTACTGGCACTTAAAGCTGTGCAGAACTTGAACACATCATGATGTCTTTTCAAACTACTCTAAGCCCACGTACAATAAACTTATCAAAGGTTAATTAAAACCTCAGTCATTAAGATGCACTAAGCTAAGTCAAGAATCAGTAACTGTAATAGGAATAGCTTCAGAAATCAAGGTTTTCACAACTAGCATTTTTAATATTTTAAAAATTTTAGAAACAGGGGGCCTGCCCCTTAGCTCAGTTCTTTAAGTGGCTGCTTCAACAAAGCAGTCAGGCTCAGGTTGCTGTGGTTCGATCCCCACAACTCAAGCCAGCCAAACCTAACCTGAAGGCATTCGGAGCAAAAAAAAAAAAAAAAAAAGAAAAAAACAGGAAACAGGAAACATCATGGAGATCATTTGTGATCCTATTAATCTCCACTCAACAGCATCTATTACAGTAAATTTTCAATGTTGAATTACTTCAAAAATAAAACCAGACAAAAATAATTTAGAACTTCATCTCTTATTAACTTAGACTTGACCTATTCCAAATTAGATACAGGGTGAATATCCCCTTATGGTAGTGCCTGGGAGCAAAGGTGTTGTACATTTCAGTTTTTTGGAGGACTATGGAATAGCTGCACAGATCTTACCCATCTGGCATATTTAATTGCAAAGTCTACAATCCAAAATGCTCTAAAATCCAAAACTTTCCGAATGCTGACATAATGCTCTTCCATTAGCAGATCACACCTTCTCAACAGTGCATCATTTCTAGTGCTGTTATAATATTTTCTTTAAAATAGGCCTCAGCACCTTCTGAAAGCTTGAAAAACTGCCTGTGGGGTAAAATATTTAAATGTGTTTCTCTAAAAGTAAAAACTGAACATCTTTAATCTTAAAAAGTGGGTAGAAACACACATATACAAGATATAAAATGAGCAATCCTATTTAAAACATGAACTGCATTTTTAAATAATCTGTGGTGATTTTATATATTCTGACAGATTAAAGATTCTATCTACAACAGACATTTTTTAGGAGTTGCTCCATAGGAATTCCAAAGGAACACTGTAATGTTTATATTCTTTGAAATCTGTATCCACTAGTAATTGAATTCAGCATGGAAACCAAAATAAGCCTTTCAAGTACTTAAAATAAATTT
This sequence comes from Octodon degus, assembly GCF_000260255.1. NCBI lineage: Eukaryota > Metazoa > Chordata > Mammalia > Rodentia > Octodontidae > Octodon > Octodon degus. Next base: position 3,267,711 of record NW_004524717.1, on the reverse strand, counting down.
TCCAATATCATACCAAGGTGACAGCAATTTCTGGTCATGTTTTCATCACTTTCCAAATATATGTTGTAAAGTTTTTTTGTTTAGTTGTTTATTTATTTATTTTTAGTACTGGGGATTGAACTTGGGACCTTGCACTGGCCAAGAGAATTTTCTATTAATAAGGCTTTACATAAAATTATGTTATAACCTGTTATTTTTTGTTGGTAGCTTTACATTTAAGCTTTAGTTTACTAAATACTAGATTCTGCTAGGGTATAACCATTCAGCTTCTGGACCTTCTTTTTTGGTGTGTGTGTGTGTGTGTGTGTGTGTGTGTGTGTGTGGTACTGGGAATCAAAACTCAGGACCTTGCACTTGCCAGGCAGGCGCTTATACTGCTATCTCCCCAGCCCAGCTTCTGGACCTTCATGGAAAACTGATAGTCAAATTTTATGTAAATTAATGATTACGCTTATGCTACTCAACTTTCCTACCAAAAGCATAAAGGAAACAGTGACCTCAATCTACTAATCAACAAATTAATTTCCTAGAACAATGATTTTTATTATTCCTGTGTGCATGGGCAGGCACACCCGAAGTGTGAAGGGTTTGCCACTGAAGACGTACATTCAAGCTCCTTAACTTGCAGTTTTTCATGACCTCACTCACCCTCACTCCTCTGAGTCTCATGGTGAAAACTATCCTAGCCAATCTTGATTTCCTAGGTCTCCATACATGCTTCCCTGACTCCTATCTGCCTTGTTCCCCCTTCCCAGAATAATCTTCAGTCCCTCCCTCTACCCACGATCCCTGCAAGACCTGCTTTACCCAGCTGTATAACATGTTCTAAAGGGACAGACCAACACAACCACAGCACCTACCAATTGATGACGCAACTGCAGAAAGCTGTATATAGACAAGCTAGGTCTGCCTGGCTCCTTTGGATAGCTTTGCTACAATCAGAGTTCGCTTATTTTTATGTACTGATGTAGACTTCCCTTATCATGGTACCAGCAGGCTGCATGGTACTGAATATGGCTGGAATTTAGAGGTCAAAAAAATTGTAGGATTATGAAATGAACAATCTAATCCTCTTAAATGTAAAAAGCAAAAGAAGCAGTAAATAAGTAAATGAAGCAAGAAAAATGCCTTATTTCAACTGTCCTTATTTTCCTTTCTATACTATACTCACTAAAGCTTTGTGACTGTGATAGAATACACACTGTTTTTTTAGACTGTCTCAAACTATTTTCATTTCCTAGGACTTCTCAGCCCAATTTTCTAATTTCTTAAAGAAGGGTAATAACCTCAGGAATTATACTAGTGGGTTATAAAGCCTGAAATGATGCATGGCTGAAATCAATGTAATCTAGGTAATCTTGTATCAAAACTATTTTCACATATGAAATAAAATATATTGTCAATGATAGCTACTAAATAAAAGCCTAGATACAACTAGAGAAGAAAAACATCAAAAACTTCTTTCATTGCAATTAGTTTAATAGTAATGGTAAATAACTGCAGGTTCAACCCTGAGATACAAAACTTGCACTAAAAATTTGGGATGTGATACACTGAAGTTATAAGAAAACACATTTGTCTGAAGTCTGCGCTGTTAATAGAATTTAAAACTATTAAAAATATCTTGAGGGGCTGGAGAGATGGCTCAGTGGTCTAAAGCACCTACTTAGAACAAGCTTAGCAAAGCATCAGGGACCGCG
>NW_004524717.1:3250631-3257261 GCF_000260255.1 Octodon degus | reverse complement strand
GGTATGATTTTATTTAAATGTCTTTGCAAAAGGTTCATTTTTCTTGGAAATGTGGTATTACAAGTTAAACTAAATTCAGAAATTTTAAATCTTAACAAAAAATAAATAAAACTTCAAAACTAAGAAAAAAAAGAAGACAAAGCTATGTAAATAAGGAGGGGATGAAGGGATGATGAGAAGAGGGAAGGGGAATGGGGAAAAGAGAGGAAGCAAGATATATCTGTGAAGGTAAAAATTCCCTATGATCAATCTGATCATTGCATATCTGTACTGTATCAATAAGCTTAATTATAAATTTTAAAAAGATACTATCTTAAATCAGAAGATTTGGCCTTTTACCTTTGATTTCTATACTTTCTTAAAAATCCTTTTAGAAAAAAACACTTAGGGCTGGGCTGGGGGACAGCTCAACAGCACAGCACCTGCCTGGCGAGCACAAGGTTCTGAGTTAGATTCCTAGTACAAAAAAAAAAAAAAAGAAAAAAAAGACTTGTAGAGAACAGTCTTCTTATCACTCTATTCTTACCAATATTTTAGATTACTGTTACAGGACTTAGGCATACTCTCATACCGCATGAGACTGTCAGTCGCATTTTCTGACTCAGCACCAGGCCTGTACACTGAGGGTCTCTTGGCAGTCGTGTCTTTCTCAGGCAAACACTTCCCCTTAAAGGATTACTAACACAAAGAGCTACACTTAAGTACTTCTAGGAATACAATGATTAAAAAACTGAGACTGTCTCCATCAGTGCTACTTTCTACCAAATGAATTGTTAATATACAGCATTCAAATTGAAGGCAAAAAGAATAATGCTTTAAGACAGGATTATTTTTATTTCTCAAAGCCTCCAAGGCACGCAAACCTAAGAAACGACTTGGTTTCAAGTCTTTCTCCTCTTCTGTTTTACACAGTCAACACATAACACAGTCCAGCACAACAGTCACCAGCCCCTGTGACTCAGAATTTCAGTGTCTCAGTCATACTAATGATATTCAAGTGGCTACCAGGTCCACATGGCCCATGGCCAGGGCCTGTGCAGCACAGGTATAAAACATGTTCAGTGCTACAGAAAGTCCTATTTGTTAGCCTGCCTTGGGAAACTGATCCCCAGTCTATCAGACACCCAGTTGCCACTGTTTAATCTGGTGACACTGACTTCCTCCTTAAAAGCACTGTCAAACAATTTATAAAGGAAATATGAATGTACAGTTGTGAGGAAAACAAGACCTGAAGTGCCTTAATTAACTATGAGAAACCTGTCACCATAAGTGAACTTAGAAACTACACAAAAATGAAAGCTATGTGTTTATTAAATCTAACTTCCTTACTTACTTTAGAACGTTTAGCTCCCTGTGGACCTGCACAGTAATCACTATTTTTTCAACACGATACAGTAAATCATGAATAAAAATCACTGAGTAGCATTCTCAGACACCTAGACCGATAAACTAATACACTACAATAATTCAGTTTGTCACAGAGGGCACTACAGGTAACAACTGGTAGTGACAGATTCCCACAGGGAACAGTATAATCTCATCTGTGCATCTATAACCATTTAGGTTAATTTCTCTGGTCAAAGGCAAAGAAAGCAACATGATGGCAGCCACATGCTTTCCCAATAAACCAGAGTTTGACAGGCATATCAGTGAAGGATGCAACAGATATCAAGGGCAGGTGAAGACTTAATACTTTTCTCTCTTACAAAAATTTCCCTCACAATGGCCTACTTTTACACGAAGTTTACTGGGAGCTAACCGTGAATACCTAAGGACTATATAAATAGCTGTAATCAGTATCTACTATAACTATTAACAAGTCTAAACCTTGCAAGCCTACCATGGGTCAGCAGTCACCATGTGGGAGAAGTCACCATTTGGTTTTGCTCTACTAATTAACACCTGCAGTTTAACATGTGAAGGGCATGGGGGATACAGGCTCAAGATTCTCAGGCAGCTGAGGAGAGCCTCTACTACAAGTCTCCTAACTGGCAGCCACTTTGAGATTCAATTAATGTTTATACATAAAAAACAAGTAGTATTAAAAAAAATAATTCCAAAAAAAAATAAATAAATAAAAATAAATAAATAAATAAAAATAAAACAAAAATAATTCCAAAAAGTTAAAATGCTGGACACAAAAGGAAATTAATTTTGGCTTACTCTGTGGGTCAGATGGAAACAACTCTTACACACTCACAGTAAGGTAAAGAGAACATGCCACAGCTATCATATAGCTACACTGAGACTATGAGAGGTCACTACAGAAGAGTCAGTTCTCCTCCCCCATAAAGGGAAGTCTCGGTGTTCACAAAAAAACTTAACAAACAGTAATTCAAGCATTTGTAAAAATAGAGTTTAAAACCTACAAATCACCTAAAAGTTAAAAAGTAGTTAACTGTCCACGGGGGGAGGCAAAAGTGATCCAAAACACATATCAGACAGTGAATTCCTGTTACAAAGCCTGTGGAATATTTTACTCTTTGACTGCAGATACCTAAAATGAAACTTATAAAGACGCTATTTTCCTCACTGTGAAGACTGTTAACACTATGAAGAATGAAGTCAACGACAGTGTGCATATATTTGAGATATACAAATAAATACATATATATGTGGTAAAGGACTCATACTTAGAATATACAGGGAATTCATTATATATTTCTTATGAATAAGAAAAAAATTACCCTGAAAGAAAAAATAGAAAAAAGACTTACAGATCCTTCACAGGAGATACTCAAATGACTAACAAATACATGAGAAGATGATGAATTTCATCAGTCACAGAGAAAAAGAAAATTAAAAGCATGAGATGATGCCACTATCCAAGCACTCAGAATGACCAACATAAAAGAAGACTGAATCAGGAGTCAGTAAAGAAACAAATTTAGGACTTGTATGGAATATTTAGGAGAGTTTACTCTTTAGGATATTATTTGGTAATGTCTACTAAAGTTAACAGAATTGTCAAAAGGCTGTTTCATAAAGCCATCTGCTCTCATGACCTCTGGTGGACATTAGAAAAAAATAAATACAAAGCACTGAAACTTTTAAGATTCATATATGAAACAATTTAATTTCTTGTTAGATTTAAAAATCAAGACAACAGATTACATGACTAATAAGTATAGACTAATAAATATTGATAACTCATGCTAATTATCTTCGTGGCCAAAGAGGAAAAAAAGAGAAGACTGCTGTGAGTTTTACCTGCTAGGGTCTTGAGGGTGTCTAGAGTGGGAAGAACAGGAGGAGATCTTTTCTGAAGAAAAAAGATGACCATCATCGTCAGGGAGAAATTTGTGATCCAAGCCCCAGGAATGCTACTCGTCAGAGAATGCGCTCGGGCCCAGCATCGGACGCTGCACACCAAGGCTCTCACGCGGGGGTCCAGCGTGCCATAGATATAAAGGAGCTCTGAACTCTTCAAGGCAATCCTTGGAAAGGAAACATAAAAGGAATATTCAAACTCCAAGTTATGATGCAAATATCAAAAAAAGCATTCATTTGGGCACATATCTAAATACTACCTGTGGCTGAACACATTCAAAATACCATGATTAAATAATCAAAAGCATCAAGTACTATCAATGTAAAACTTAATATAAATACCTGAATACCAAACACAATACCACTGAAACATTAAGACAATCACAATGCAATTGTAAAAGTTGCAGTTTCAAATAAAATTTCCTAAGTATGATTTAAATACTAAGTGAAACACACAGAGATCTCAAAACTAGCACCAAAGACATAGATACATGTCTTTGCCCTGGTTTCACACCTTGTCTTTTAGGAAAGCACATAGCTTAACCAAAAGGAAAACAGTCTATTTTATCACTAAAAGTATATGGTCTTAAAATGCTTGCAGTTTGTGAAATGGCTAAAATTATGTAAGCTTAAAATTTATAAAAATAAAAACTGCCTGAAAATAAAGTGCCCATTCAGAAATGGAACCTGACAGCTGGGGCACGGTGGTGCATGCCGATGGTACCAGCTATTCTGGAGGCTATAGCAAGAAGCACAGTGAGCCAGGAATTGTGGGCCAGTGCGGGCAACACAGCAAGACCCCATTTTTAATTATTTAACTATCATAATAATTAATTAAACTTAAAAAATTATTTCACAAATTTCCTAATCAACATTCAAATTCAAAGATTAATCAGAAATATTTTTAAATTAAGTCTGGACTAATCAAAGTGTATCTTGGAATTTCTCAAAGAATCAAAAGAAGGCACAAAAATCATTTAAATGATTTAAATTTATAATGGTCTACTTCAATGTCATAGAATACTACTATAGCACTTACCCCCTCCGAGTGTAAGGAGGATAGAATAAACAGCAAATTACAAATTCACAGTGATTGTGTTAGGCACGTAAAAGCTAAAATAAGCTACAAAACTATAAATAGTATAACATCTGATATAAGCATTGCAATCATACAAAAACCTGAAAAGAGCATGTGAAAACAAATTCTCAAAAACAAGAAAATAACATCATTACAAAAACAAACGCTATATTGTCCTACTTTACATACTAGATGGAAAATGTAATGACAGTGCACTATATGCTATTTTTATATTAAAATTGGCATGAATCACAGGTTACCCTCCTCCGGCTACTGAAAAATTCAGAATTAAGTTAGCATTAGCTTGTCAATAAACATTTGGGTTTAATCAAAACTGCCCAGTGAAATCAAATGTAAGTGTGGAAAGGCTGATGAGATAGCTCAGTGGACTAAGCGCCTGCTTAGGCAAGGGCAGGAACCAGGGCTCAATTGCCGGCACCACAGGGTTCACTGAGTGGGCCACCAAGACCCAGGTGCACCCCTGTAATTCCAGGACTAGGGAGGCTGAAAACAGGAGGATCACTACTACAAGTCTGAGCTGTGTGCTGAGATCCTATACCAAATACAGAGAGGGAAAAAAAAAAAAAGAAACAAATGTCTAAACTTAAGTGTGAATACCTGAATGAAGAAATAAACTCAAATGAGAAGTGAATTTATTTTGAAGGTATTCAGAATATACAAAAATGTCATTCCCCCTTTACTTTTGTTAAGCAAACCAGATACTAGAGCAATATAATGCAAATATATGAAGAAAAACCTGTGCAGTAGTAAGCTATTTAGGCCATTTTTGACCTAAGCAAATGCCACATTCAATTAGTACACAAAGCTAACTATACCTGAAGGTAGTCAAGAGGTCAAATTCAAGCTGCTACCTTATTCTCTTAAATATATTCTGAAGACTTGCAATATAAATATAATTTTCGCATTATTAGGCTATTCAAATAAGAACATATTTCATTGTTGGGTGTGTTTAACATTTCAACACAATGCACTGTTAGGAACACTAAATTATCAGTAGGTATAATAAAAGAAATAGAATTTCTTACTTTCCAATCTAAGTATTCAAATGTTTTAAAAGTATCACTGAAGCATTTCTAAGAGTCCAAAGTCATTTTATCTAATAGCTTAAAATATTCATATTTAAGATGATACACTTACGTGACCATACCTATTGTTGGTAGTCAAATCACACTGAAATCCAGAGGCCTGGTGGGAGAACCTCACAAGTGGACACCGGGCATTGAGAATTTTCTGCATACCCACGCAACCAGGGCCAAAGTGGTCAAGGCACTCTCCTATCACAGACAGGATTTTCTGAGTTGCAATTCTTTCTGAAGGAACACTTTTCACTTGAAATTCCGTCAAAAAATTTCCTATGCTCTGAATGATAAAGACATTTGTAAACAGAAACTTTTTTTAAAAAAATAAATTCTTAATAAACTTTTCTGAAAGGATGTGCTACATTTCTTGCAAAACACACACAGAAACCATAAAATCAAAATTCTTCATGCAATCACAGTCAAAAACAGACTTAACACGTTCATTATAAGGCTGTAATTCCTATCTCACTGTCAGGTGGCTTGCACCACTGGGAGTACATGTACAACTGCTCCATCAGGCAGCCTGTAGTAGCTGATGGGGCAGTCAGGCATGTACCAGCAATGGTTTAAGTTGGTTCGAACATGTTAAAACATTCTTGGTTAACTTTTGTTTCTCTAGAACATATAGCACTATGTTAAAATCATTTACTTTTTATAATTACTTTATATTCCACAATATAATAGATATCACAAATATTATAGACAGAAAAATGTATTCTGTTAATCCAGCATACCTACATTTTCCCACTGCTGGTTAGCTGTTCAATTTAATAGATGTTACAAGCCCACAGCAATAAAAGAACACAGATACAAGAATGCCAGACCAATTCAGTATAGAGACAGTATATTGAGATTTAAATATTTATAGAAATCTATTTAATAAAATATTGCAAATTACTAGGGAAATGCGCCTGTTCAACAAATGAGTCCAATGGCCATTAAAAAGAAAAAAAAACAAAAAACTAGATTACCTAGTTTAGTCCTAAAACTGAAATACAACAAGGATCAAAGACATAAATGGAAAAAGTACATCAGTAAAATACTAGAAGTCAACAGGTAAATGCTTTACAACGTTAAAGTAGTGAAGGATGCGCTAAGTTTGACATAAAACTATAGAAGGTCCAAAAGTACTGTGATCACATAAAAATCCACTTTCTATTACATTAAAAAAAAAAAAAAAAA
>NW_004524717.1:3243646-3250531 GCF_000260255.1 Octodon degus | reverse complement strand
AATTAAAAAAAATATCTTGAGATTAAAATTCACCACATAATTAAATTTTATTCTAAAAAGTAAAACAGACCTATAGTATCAAGTTTGTCCTGTAAATTATAAAAAAGAAAATGCTGACACATATACATATTTTATTCGTTAAAGTCTAGACTTAATGCCAAGCTAGAAAACGATCAAATATCTACAAAGAAAAAGAAAAATCATCACTTAGAAACACTTAAATATAAATTTCTAAATCAGTACTGAATTCTAGTCGAAAGAAGTAAACCTAAAGAACGAATGAATACCTTTCATTTTAAGACACTACAAAAAAAGGACATACTTGTTCGGATTCAGTTGCAAAATCCAACAGCACAGCCATGTGGACACAGAGGTTTATACAGTTCTTTTACTAAGGTTCTCAAAATATCCCAAGTTAGATTCATTATAATTTCTGGCTTAAATCCGGGAATCTGCACAACTACTCTGAAGAGGACAATATGTAATAACAATCATTGTTAATTTCCCATCATCTCACTTTGAAATTCTGTATATCATTTTTGTTCTCTTTAAAAAAAATAAATTCTGACTTAAAATTTAAGAGCAAAATTTTTTAAAGCCATTATAAACTTTAAATTTGAATTTTAGTGATAATAACTGAACACAACAAACACTTGAAAGTCATAGCTAAAGAGCAATTTTATAGGTTGGCCATTCCTAATTCAAATGCTAACATGATCCCTTAAGTAGAAAATTCTACCCCAAAACTTTGTTTCATGTACAATATTATTATATATATTGTAAAAAAAAAGTATCTTCAGGGTATGTATAAGGGATACATGAAACATAAATTAGGCTTGAGTCCTATCCTCGATATTGTTTTATGTATAGGCAAACCTTAGAATGCAAAAATGTCTGGCACACATTTTTTTCTAAGCATTTCAGGTTAAGAGATATTTAATACGTAACCTATCTCAATCCTGTGCTCCTCAGCTTTAAAAAAAATCTAGTGCAGTGGTCGCTATTATCAGGATTTTAAAGAAAAACATCTAGGGCCTAGAAAGAGCGAATAACATTCTTTGCTTCTTATACTGAAAGTTACTGTTTGCTCTCTTTCCTCCCTTTCTTCCTACAGTAGGGAGAGAATTTTCAAAAGAAGTGAAGGCACATTGGGAATCTGTATCACATTTTAGTAGAAACTTGTTTTCTTTTCTTTTTTTTTTTTTGAGACAGGGTCTCACTATGTAGCCCAGGATGGCCTCACACTCCAGCGATTCTCCTGCTACAGCATCCTGAGCGCTGGGATTGCAGGAATGTACACCCACACCTGGATGTGGTGTTTGTAAAATTGAAAACAATAGTACTTTAGAACATGATATATTAACATTTTTATATGTTCAACTTAGAACACCTTGAGTATAGTGAATAAAGTATCTGTGCTCATATATTTTAAAAACACTTTTGAGTTTCAGTATCATCCCATTTTAATTTATGTGTAAGAACAGTTTGCTTGAAAAACAGAAAAATACATACTAAAGAGTACTATGAAATTTTGAAGGTTTATTGTATTTATCTTCACATGTACATAACTAGAAGTCCTCTTCAGTGTTTTCCAACCTGGGAGTGATGTGGGTATCAACAGCGGTTTAATTCTAAAACTGACTTTTACCACTCACTTTGTGTGGCTCACTTAAAGTTCACTCCAATCTTCTTTCATTCCATCCTTGTGACTTGTTTAATAAAATGCCACCCATGTGCCAGGCTGGTAAGACTGAAAATGTTCCAGAACTCTGGGTCAGAGTTGGGAGAGGGGCTAGGCAATGAGAAGACTGCAAAAGGGACAGCAGATCATACCCAAAGTCACCAAAGTCTGGACACACCAGTTTCAGGTACCAGTTCTTAACACAAAATAGCAGCCACTATGTCCGAGAACTAGCTGTATGGTTCTCACTGGTGTTTGTTGTACTTTGTGTTCTGTTGCTTTTCACAGACTCTAACAGGCTTTTAATTCTTTCACTTGGCATCTTCTTCTGTACCTTCTTGCTCTGTGCTACAGACGGCAGCAGCAGGGCAGCCAGCCCCCAGGGCTGCCTGCTTGAAGGGGAAGGTGGGCCTGCATCTTCCTGTTGTAAAACCCAGGCACTTTCTCTGGCCAAGTCAACAAATCTTTGTAGCTGTCCCTGATTTACATTTTTGCTTACGTTGAGAGAAGTTTCAAATGGATTCTGAATATACAGCGGAGAAGAATCAGGTTTGTTTTGCTCTTGTCCCTATAGGTTATGACACACAGAGAGAAAAATTTATAAATTTATAAATGCAGGAAGAGCTTAAATGTCAAAACGTAAAATACCAGCACTAACTTTATACAGTACAGAATTTCTTCCCTGGGAAGCTGGGTATGTATGCATGTTAGTAAACAGGTATGCGTGTACTTCTGTCTTGTCCCATTGTACTTTTAAGAGTATTCTTTGGGGAAAACTTAATAGCTGTATGATCTATGGATGACGACATTACAGCTCAAATGACAGATACCTGGACGTCAACAATGATTTTTAAATAATGTAATTTTTACCTAAAAAGCTAGAGCTGAAAGGGGGAAAATGAAAACTGGGAGGAAATCAGATGGAGAGGCAGTTATTTCTGAGAGCTGCTGAAAGCACACCTATTACAGTGGGAAAAGAAATACACAAAATTAGAATCCTTAAATATACATAGCAATTACCATTTCCCAAGAAGAAATGAGAAAGGAAGAGAAAGATTAAAATGCTAAAGTTTCCAACAGAAAGGCACTTCCAGAAAAAAATCATCCATACTTCACAGAAATAAAAGCTCTGAATGTAAGGAATGGCAGTAAACCTATGTATCACATTCTTTCAAATGATATGGAAATGTCACTGGAATATGGGAAAAGCATCGTGAGCAGCCCCATCCCCAAGTCCTTCCCTAACTTCTTCCATCCACTTCTCAGCAGGTACCCTGCCTGTTACCCAGCATTCTGAGAGGCTAAGGCAGGAGGATCACAAGTTTGAGCTCAGCCTGGGCAATATAACATATGCTTTCTTAAGATGAAAAATGTTAATAAAAAGGTCTGGTGAGGGAACTTAGTTTGAAGACCCACCCCCTAGAAAAGGGACAAAGAACTTTGTATGTTTGGTGACCTTTTCCTCTGAGATTACATTCCAGAGCTTTCCCTTCCTCTCCCATCCCACACCTTAACCGCCTCTGCCAACAGAACAGAGCTAAGGCAACAACAACAACAAAAAAGTATCTTGGGCCAAAATACTGAACAGGATAAACCCAAAGCAGTATCGATCACAAGCACCCCTGGGTGCAGATCTATTTAGTGTGAGATTATGCCCAGAGTATTCTTTGTCTGAACTAATGTACTTAGAGGAACCCAAATCACAGATCCATGTGCTCTAAATAAATTAAGTTGTATGGAGACAAACTGAGGGGATCACTGAACTCTGACCTTGGGACTCTAGACCAAATGTGTTCCACTGGAACACAACCCCAGCTAAGAAACAACTATAAAGCTTTCCAGAAAACTCTATAGGACATTACTGCACATTTTAGAGAACATAGTATCAACAAGCACTGAAGACAGCAAAGGTGCACACATGGCACTGTGACAAAGGCAGGTGTTAACAGAGCCTCCTTCTCCTCTAACTAGATGACTACCCTTAGGCAAGTTAGGTGGCTCCTCTGTGCACCAAACACCTTATTACTTTGTATTACAGTAGGGTTGAAGTGAAATAACGTTTGTTACAGTTCTCTGAAAGCTGATTAAAAATATTACTACATAAGAAGAGAAAATACCTTAAACCAAATACTAAAATATTTACCTGTCGAATATTTATGGAATTCTTATTGAACGCAAAATTGCCAAAATATTCAAAAAATTCCTTCAATAGTAATTCTGCAAGAAAATAATACAATGAAAATAAGAGGAAAGTCTGTTTGAATATGAAAGAGAATAAAGAAAAAGAAAAACACTTACCTAGTGTTTCTCTGTTTTCTGAAGGTTTAATTTTATTCAAATCACGGATAAATGTACAATTGTTGCCTTCTATGACACATTTATCTTCTTCATCTTAAACAGAATTGAACAATAGTTCATATTATATTACCTACTTTAAAAAAGAAATCTGTTTTAAATAAATCTGTTCTATATGAATATGTCCTACCAATAGTGTTATACGTATATTTAAAAGTGATAAAAACAAAAACTCAATTTTAAAAAGATCTGAGACTAACAATACTACAGTAAAACGTATATTACATTTTCTTTACTATACCAGAATTATGTTTTCTAACAACACAAGGATTCTAGAACACATCAGTTTTATTAGTAACCAAAGTAGGGAGTTTTCTTTTTTGTATTTTAGAGAAGGGTCTACAGGGTGTTCCGGGTCTCACTACTAGATTGGACTCATAGAGATCCATCTAGACCAAATGTGTTCCACTGAAACACATTTGTCTGTCTACAGCCTCCCAAGAGCTGCGATTATAGGCGCACACCACCACGCCCAGTCTCATTTAATGTCTCCATGCACCTCGGGGGCGGGGCCAGCATGGCAGGCCCAGGATCAAACCCCCAGACCCTGTACCTGCTTGCTGGCACTTTGATCTGCCGAGTTATTTGGCTGGCCTGGGAGGTTTTTTTTCTTTCATGACATCCTTAATCAGCATTTATATTTTATTTCTGTTTTTACCACCTGTTGTGCTTTTATTCAATGACTTGTATATGACGTAGACTGAATGTTCTAACGTAAGTAAAAACTTCACGTAATTTCTAGAATGCAGTGCTTTAGGTGAACTGAAATCCAATTAATTTTGTAAAACCAATTCAGTAACAACACACTAGAATTATGCAACCAACTTTTAAATACTATCTACCTATTTAATGGTAATCATTTTCTGAATTACTGACATATAACACTGTGAAATCCTTCACCTGCTCTAATACACAACATATAACAGGCTCTTGTGAAAGGCAATCTCTCACTCTTCCAGGCCCTGGCCAGTGGCCCCCTCCTACGCCAGAAGCATTTACTGCCCCAAGCCAGTGCATGCTGGTTCTGCCCGCTGCCATCTGCACTTACCTGACCGCACTCTGACTCTGTACATGCTGCCTACTCCCCTTCCCTAAGTGACTAAGCGGTCCGTCTTCGTCCTACTTATTACTGCCCTCCTCTTCCCACCTGGCCCACAACAAGCATATAATCAATAATCTGAATGACAGCTGACATCTGATTCTGAATGCCTACAAGATCATAAGGTTCTCACAAACTTTTGTCTCTCCTTTTAGTGATTTTTGTTACTTTTTATTAAGACCTATGTTTCTGACATGATTTCTCAAAAATTATTCTAGATTCAAAACTAATTTTAATGGCATATTTAATGTGCTTTACTATGCAACTTACAGTTCACTGAAGAACTATGTTTTGAGAGGCAAAAATGATTCTATCTTTTCAAAGATCTAAATATTAAAAGGGTGTGGTAGTGCATGCCTGTAAGGAGACAGGACAATCACCATCAGTTTGAGGTCAGCTTGAACTACATACTGAGACTCAAAAAAAAGGGAAGACAGACTAAGCGTGGTGGAGCGCGCCTGTAATCCCAGTGCTTTGGAGGCTGAGTCCAATCTGTGCAGTGAGACCCTATAGACCTTGTACTAAATACATTTAAAAAAAGAAAAGAATATATCAAAAAAAAGAGAAGGAAAAACATAAAACAAAAACTAAATCTTTTGGAAGAAAGAATAAGCAGAACTTTTGAAGACATAGGTAAAGGCAAAGATTTCATGAGCAAAATCTTAACTTCACAGGAAATACTACAAAATAATCAACAACTGGGATCTCATCTTATGAAAAGTTTTTACACTTTTCATAAAGAAATCATCACAGTGAAAAGGCAACCCACAGAGTGGGGAAAAAAGCTTAGCTAGCTGTTTTTCAGAAAAAGGGCTAATATCTAGAATGCCAAAGAACTGAAGAAAAATCATAATCCCCAAACTTAAAGACCCAGTCCAAAAGCAGACATGTAAGATGAAGACAGTTCTCACAAGAGATACAAATGGCAAATAAATACATGAAAAAATGTTCAACATCCCCAATCATTTGAGAGATACAAATTAAAGTAACACTGAGATTCCATCTAACTCCAGAAAGAATGGCTGTTACCAACAAGTCAACCAAAAGGTTCCTTCTCTACTGTTAGAATGTAGAATGGTGCAATCACTGTGAAAATCAGTGTGGAGATTCCTAAAAGAACTAGAAACAGAGGTGCCATTAACTCCGCTATTCCCCTTGTTGATATCTTCCCAAAAGAATAAAAAGGCTTAATATACCAGTGACACATGTGCACTCATGTTTATAGCAGCAGTTTGTTAACAGCTAAATTTTGGAAACCATCCAAATGCCCATCAACTGACAAAATAACAAAGATAAGGGTTTTTTATAAAATAAGTACTACTCAGCCATAAAAGGATACATTTGAGACATTTGTAGCTAAATGGATGGACCTTGAGACCATACTCTTAATCAGACACATGTGTAAATATCACATTGTCTCTCTGGTATGAGAAATAGAAAGTATAAATAAGAACCAAAAGGTATAACTGATAATGTAAATTAGGAAGTAATTGTTCAAAGGGAAAGAGGAATGGGGACTGGAAGGTAAAAGAAAAAAATGAGAAAATAAAAAGGATGAATTGAAGACAAAGCTAGACGACCTGGGGCCCGCTGGATTCTTAATAGACCAAGAGCGCAGGTCCGGCCAGTGAGTGAGACCGCCTGGGGCCCACGGATCCTCATTCCACCCAGAGTACAGGCCCAGCACAGAACCCTTCAGCAGAACTCCCAGCAAAGAGGCTAGAGGCAAGACCCACCCAGCTGATTCAGG
>NW_004524717.1:3230281-3234685 GCF_000260255.1 Octodon degus | reverse complement strand
AAAAAAAAAAAAAAAAAAAAAAACACTAACACATTCATACAAAGGGCTGATTTATGAAAGATTTATAAAATTAGGGGCCAGGCAGATGGCTCAGTGAAATAAGCGCTTCCCTGGCAAGTTTAAGGGCCTGAGTTCAATCCGCGGTTCCAGGAAAAAAAAAAAATAATAAATAAATAAATAAAATGAAAGGGGTCCCTTTGCCATTTCTTAAACTAGGCAAAAATAACATGAAAAAGAAATTACATTAAAAATATAAACAGCTATCAAACATAGGAGATGTGCATCTCTTTTGGAAACTAAAGAAAAAATTGAAACAGCAATGAGATATTTTTCCTTATGACTGAACCCAGAAATTCTGTACTGAGTTACATCCCCAGCCCTTTTAAATTTTTTGTTACTTTGAGACAGGTTCTAAGGTGCTCAGGTGGGACCTGAACTTGTAATCCTCCTGTCTCTGCCTCGTGGGTAGCTGGAATTACAAGACTGTGCCATCATGCTAAAGTGAGACTTTTTAATTTTCTAGTCTGACCAAGACAAACTGTCATCATCAAGAGGTAAGGGCAATGCACATACTGTTCCTGGAGTGTAAACTATGAAATTCTTCTTGTAGAACTTACCTACCAAGACTTTATTTCTGTATTTTAGGGAAGGGTCTACAGGGGTTCAGGGTCTCACTACTAGATTGGGCTTGTAGTAATGCGCCTGTTTACAGCTTCCCAAGAGCTGGGATTACAGGCATTCGCCACCACACAGTCTCAACTTGCCGACTCAACATGCCCCGGAGGCAGGGCCAGCATGGCAGGCCCAGGGATGTACTGAAGGATGCCTTCGGTCACAGAGCCCAGGTCACATGAGTGTATGCAAAAGCAGCGAGCTTTTTGTTTTAAGGACTTCTATGGCACAGCTGCATCTTGCTCTACTTTGTGCTATCAAGTATTATGGGAATCCATACTCTCTTTCCTTAGAGATCATTACTTTTTTTTAAACTCTGATAACTATGAGGTACAACAATTTCATTCCCATGACTGTAGGACATGACCTGTCAATCTGTGAACCATAAAATGTAAGCCCCTTTCTTCTATTTTCCTTCTTATAATATCCATAGTTATATGGTGGCTGTACTGTCCAAAAACTGTGTCACACTGGACTTTGGATTGGTGTAACTGACAGAAAATATTCATTGCTCCAAGCAGTGTCTTTTTATATAGCTCTTAGCCACTTTGATGCCTACAAGGGGGCTGCCTGACACTTTATGCTTAATAAATTAGAAACGGAATTACAGATTGAAAGGGCTCTGAATTGGAGCTGCCTGGCTTGACTCTCTCCACTATGTAGCTTGTTAATTAAAGACATGTCACTTTAGTGCTTTAAACATGTTTCCTCTTGGGAAAATGGAGATGGACAACAGTCCCTACTTTCTAGTGTCCTGCAAAGTACATGTATAATAGGCACATTTCAAACAGTCCCACAGTCAACAGAAGTTAGCTGCCATTATTCCTCTTGCTGGTAATATCTGCAGCAAGTCAACATGGGTGATTTCCTCTCAAGGAAAAGATCGAGCCAGTGCTTGGCTGTTCCTCATTACAGTGCTAAAACACACACACACACACACACACACACACACACACACACATACACACACTGGTCAGGCATCTTGGTGTCCTCAGGGACCCCTGCTGTTTCCAATCTGCTCTTTGCATTTCCCTGACTTTCATATCTTCTCATGACCTAAGTGGAAACCCTTTCTTGTGCTTATCTATTAACTGCAATGTACATAAATGATGTCTTCAAAGGATTCAAAGTGGAAAAAAACACAACCCGTCAGCCAGGTTAGAGATCTTCAGGTTGGTGCTTACAGTCTGACATGGTGGTGGCCACTTAGGGCTCTGAGCACCTTAAATATGACAAGCCTGAACATAAATGTGCTGAAAATGTAAAAAGCATACTAATTTTAGAGAGTAAAATAGAATACAAAACATCTCTACAGTTTATATTTTTGTACTGATTATACTGATAGTATTTTAGGCACAACTGGGTTAAAAAAAAAGGCAAAAAAAAAAAAAAAAAAAAAAGAATCCAATAAAAGGAAGAAAGGAAATAAATACAAAGCAAAAGGCAAAAGAAAATGAGAAGAAAAAAAGCACAGAGGCACACCTGTAATCCCAGCACTCTACGAGGCTGAGGAAGGAAGACCATGAAGTCAAGCCCAACCTGTGCAACTTAGCAAGATTTTGTGTGAAGGCCTGGGTTCAATTTCCAGTATTGCAAAAAAGAAAAATGAAAAAGCACTGAAAGTAGAAACAAAACTTATTCTTTAAACACAATGTAGGGCTGGGGAGATAGCTCGGCAGTCTAAGCACCTGCCTGGAAAGCGCAAAGACCTGGGTTCAATCCTAGGTACTGCATGCCATGCTAGCCCAAGAACCTAGGCACTCTATGCCAGCCACAAAACTGGGCATGGCAGCACAAACCTGTAAACGACTCTGAACTGCATAGCAAGACCCTGCACCAAATAAATAAGTTAATTAAGTAAACAATGTATACTAATGCGTATAAAGAAATATGATTACCTTGTGAATGCTCAATTTCCTGGTTTCATCTAGATCCAAAAACATGTCCAGATCACATCCTAACTTCCCGAAAGTGTTCACTGAGGAGCCAAAGGGTCTGACTGTACAGTCTGGAAAATAGGCAGCTGCTATATCTTCAATAAGAGAGCAAGTGAGGTAACGGAGCCTGGTGTTCTCTTCTGTTAGCTGGAATTCCTTCAAGAGTGTATTCAGCTGATCATCTACCTAGCTGGCCAAAATAAAAACACAAAACACAAGAAGTGCGGTCATATACAATAGCTGTCATTTCACTTCTGAAGATCTGATGCCTCTGGCTACCTACCTTTAAAATAGGTATTTTGAAGCTTTAGTGGCGCAATCGGTTAGCACACAGTACTTATATAAAATAGGTAATTTTATTTTCAATCTTAAAAGTAGATTTTAAAACACAGTCCCTTAAAAAGCACTGAAAAACGACACAAGGAAGTGTTGGCAAGAATTAAGACTATTGCTTGTCATATAAAATGAGCGCTGAATGCTGATTTAGGACAAGGAAAGCAGTGAAGTGCCCCACAGGCAATCCATCCAGAAATAGGCTTTGGAGGGAGTCAATGTAAAAGGACAAGGAACACCAGAAATAAACAACCCAAACCCCGTGTGGTGGCAGACACCTGTAATCCCAGCATTCGGGAGGCTGAGGCAGGAGGATCTCTGCAAGTCTGAGACCAGCCTGGGCTCCCAAGCAAGCTCAAGAGCAGACTGAACTGCACAATGAGACTCTATCTCAAAAAAAAAAGACAAAAAAACAAAACAAAACAAAAAAACAAGTAGTGAAGAACCAACATTTCTGTTGCTTAGAAATGATCACATGTATTCACTAAAGATTGATGTTAGAATAATCAGACTATGAAACCAGAATAAAGCTAAATATTAAACAGAAAGAAAAAGTCATAGCTTCAATTTCACTTGTTGGCTGGGAAGATGGTTCAGTAGAATAAATGCTTCCCTGGCAAGCGCAAGGGCCTGAGTTCAATACCTGGTTCTACCAAAAAAAAAAAGAATGATCAATTTCACTTGTTTTTAAACAATAGTGAACATAAAACTAAGCATTCATCTAAAAAATAAATAAAATACTACATAAGGTTAAAAGCAGTACATTTAATAATTTAAAACTCAAACAGAAAATAGTATTCTTGATTGTTTCAAAGGCCTCTAAACTAGCTAAAAGTATAACAAATCTGAGTAAGAAAAACTAAGATAAATATAATAGTAGGTCAAAGAAAAAGACAGAAAACTAGAAATACGACACTGCAAGATTTACAGAATACCATGTACAGTTTTATGTCCTCAGGTTGAGGAAAAAGGAAAAACCTGAATGGGTCTAAGAGGCCAAGGCCCTGGAAGACGGCGGTTAGCACTACGGAGCACCAGGACATAAAACACAGAGCCGAGCGCCTTCACTTTTCACTCCATATATTCTATAGTTCGGGTTTTTAAATATAAGCCCAATAATTTTATAAAGATTTAAAGCTATAACAAAAACCAGCAAAACAAATATACTAATATATTTTTAAAAATACAAATTGACTAGTGTTTATCCTGGATATGCAAATAGCCACATGTGAGGAAATTTGTACTCAAGACACATGGAGAAAAACTGTGTGATAATCCACAATCACACACCAGTTACCAAGAAATCTCAGATGGGAAACCCAATATCCACTTGATATGTCAAACCCAATGTAATTCTTACAAAGCTACAACACAACAAAAGTGCCCGTCCCTCATAATGCCACACATCTATCACCACTCTCTATCTCCATAATTCCTTCCATCATATAAAATGAAAGCCCTG
>NW_004524717.1:3218804-3229348 GCF_000260255.1 Octodon degus | reverse complement strand
AAAAAAGGAATACTATAAAACTATCATTTAAGAGAAAATGAAAAGAATACTGGAATAGAAAAATTAAAAGGCAAATCAATGATCCCATTCTACTGGCCTTTAGACACTGCATTACATGATCCAAGTGTTCAAACAGCAGAATTAACTGTAAAATACTGCCATGAGGATTTGGTTTTTCCCTTTCTTTGTTATTTTTTTTTCTGGTGGTCACACTGGAGATTGAACCCAGAGCCTTTGCACTGAGCCACATCTCCAGCCCCTGCCCTACCTCAACTCTGAGACAGGGTTTCACTAAGCCCTTAGGATGAGTCAAACTTGAACTTGTGATCATACTACTCAGCCTCCCATAATACTGGGATTATAGGCATACATCACCAATCCAAATGAGCTTTCTGTTTATAAAAGAGAGAGAAAGAAAACAACAAGCATCATGAAAAAAATTTAAAGAACAATGTCAGTTATCAAAAGAGAATCCAACTTTACCATACTATAAAAGTCAACAAGAGCTGGCTGGATAGCTCAGCATGCTAAAGCTCCTGCTTAGGCAGAGGGCAGCGGCCAGAGTACAATCCCCGGCATGCTTTGTCGGCCCCACCTGTGGGGTGTTCTGAGATGACAACTGAGACTGGGTGTGGTGGCAAACACCTGTAATCCCAGCACTTGGGAGGCTGAAAACAAGAGAATCACTATGAGTCCGATCTACCTAGTGAAACCCTATGGACCCTATAGATCCTGTCTTAAATACAAAGAAAAAAAAAAGTCAACAACAAAAACACCCTTTAAAAGGGAAGTTAGGCTAAATTGTTTTTGAAATACTTACAAAGCTCTCATAGAAGAAGTGACTACGAACAGGTCCATGTTGAGATACGTACTTGAGAAACTTTTTTTCACTGATTTTATTATTTGGGCAATGTATTAACACAGTCCGTTGTGCCTGTTCTCGTCTTTCATCTTGCATCTCAGAGAAAGTCTTTTTGGGAATCTTGTCTGTAGATCCTATGAATGAGACAAATACATTTCCACCACATGTACACATATATACATGCAAAGTTTAAACACTGAGATAAAGTATATAAAGATTTTATTTGTTAAGACACATTTCAAACTTCACTTTGCTGTTCTGTGACTATTACTAAAAATGTCCACTTTATATATTTTAATTTGCTACACTCAATGCACAGCATTAAAAAATAAAGTTTCACAGAATCCTAAAAAGAAAACCACTCATTTATTGTTTTCATAAATACATGCACACAAAACTCATTTAAACTGTCCCAAAGCCTAAAAGAACTTATGAGCTTATGTGTAATGAGACAATGATCTCAGTTCAATGTTCTAAAGTTATTGAGGAGTTTTTCTTTGTCAAAGTTCTTGATTTGCCTCAAGCAATTACCATCAAGTTACCATCTACCATGTACTGTTTCAGGAAGAAGTCAGTTCTTAAAATCTAGCTATGCCCAAGAAGAGACCATCAAAGTTCACTGAGAAAACAGAGCTTTTTCTTTCTTTTCTTTTTTAATTTAAAAGACTTTCTAGAGGTAAAAAGTCTTAAAAACACAGGGAATGAAAACAAGCATTGACAGTCAAGAATTAAGGGAAGATAAAAGTCTGAAGAAAATAGTAAAACCACACATTGGATTTTAACAATGCATCCTCCTATCCTTGTAAGATGTTTAGCTTCTAGTTGGTTTAAAAGTCTAAGGCCAGGCATACTAGTGCATGTCTGTAATCCCAGCACCCAGGAGGCTGAGGCAGGAGCACTGCTGTTTCAGGCCAGCCTAGGCTACATAGGAAGCCCAGAGCCTGCCTGACTTATACAGCGGGACCCTATCTCAAAAACAAAACATCCAAAAAACACCTAAGTCTAGAATCCCTCAGCCTGCTACCAGCAGTCTCAACAAAATTCCAAACAAAAGGGAAAAGAAAACGTATACATATACACATTCACACATGAGATAATTTATACCACTAATTTCTAGTAGTTCATTGAAAGGAATAGTATGTGCTTATATTTGATCAATTTTGCATGTCTCTATCTCGTAATCTGAGCAACTACTTTGAAAACAGCAATATGCAGGATAATGATCATTGTTAATTTCCTATTATCTTGTTTTGAAATTCTGTAACACTGCCTTTTTTCCTCTTTAAAATAAAAAAAAAAAAAAAATTGAGGGTGGGGAGATAGCTTGGTGGTCTAAGCACCTGCTTGGCAAGCAAAAGGAACCAGGTTTGATCCCCAGAACTGCATGCCATGCTGGTCCTGGAACCTCATGGCATGCCACCGAAACCAGGCATGGTGGCACATGCCTGTAATCCCAGAGCTGGGAAGGCTGAGACAGAAGGATGATTATGAGTCTGAGCTGTGGAGCAAGACTCTGTAACAAGTAAGATTTTAAAAAATAATAAAATAATTTTTAAAATTCCAAACAAATTAAATACAATCAAAAACCTAAATGAAGGCCAGGGAGATAGCTCAGTAGAATAAGTACTTGCCTGGCAAGCGCAAGATCCTGAGTTTAATCCCTGCTACCAAAAAAAAACCTGATACTGGAAATTAGCAGAAGCATTTAGCCTCATGTTTTGTCTTGCTTTTCATTTGTATTAGTATTTTATTTGTATTATTTGTATCAATATTTTCAGTATATAATGATGAAAGATACAAAACTGCTGGGTCAAGAAAATTCTCCAAATGCACTATCTGAATTTTAGCAAGCTTCAGGACATCCTCATGGACACCAGCAAACTGCTGTGTGTCAGCCTAGACACGAGACTCCAATGGCACAGAGGGAATGCAGTCCAGGCCTGCTCGTCATTTTTAACCAAGGATGTAACATGGAAGATCATCTTTCTTATGCCTGCTATACTAATGCTGAAAATGTGCCTTTAAAGGATGTGCCCTCTTCTCTACTCCCACTGCCAGTTCTTTAATGTCAATCCTATATTTCAGGCCTTTATCACCAAAAAAGCTAGACTTTGAAACTGGTCTTAGTCACCCTAATTCGTCATTCTCAAGCAATTTTCCACATTGTAGCCAAAGTGATCTTCATAAAATGATCTTTCTAAGAAAGTCCTATTCTTTGACTTTTCTTCTTAAAATGCTTTAATACTTCTTCACTGCCTTAAAGACCAAGTCTAAAGTCCACAGCACGGCATTAAAGTAGTCAGCACCTCCTCCTTCCCTCTTCAGTTCAGATTTTGCACTTTCCACGTGTGGTAGTCTACACATCCAAGGCCGTCACACACTACACACTGTCTTGCCTTCATCCCTCTGTTGGAATGCCCACCTTCTCATTTTCTGTCTCGTAAAATCCCATTCCTCCTCCAAATTCTGCTCAGGTCTGTGAAGCCTTCTGATTCTCTATGGTAGAATTTCTTCCACCTCTGTATTACCTTACTTTAGCATCTATGAAGGAACATAATTCATAGCATTGTTACACATTTATTCAACAATATAGAAGAATATCTTCTTCATATTGGGGAAAATCTACTCTTGTTCAATTGGATCTCAGTCTACTAACATCTTCCTTCCTATTGGTCACTATATCCTTCTCTTCTTATGCTACAGGCTCGGTCTGTAGCAGTTCACCATTTTTCAGTCGTAATTACCACCTATACATTCTTGTCTCTGAATTTTAGTAAGTCTACACTGATATCCAAACTTATGGAAGAAGTCCAACAGTGTTTGACAGTTTAGAAGTAAATTCTGCTCCAGATCACTTACCCTAGTAATTGCTATTAAGTTTGAACATGTGTGTATATGTGTGTGTGTGTATCTGTGTGTATTATATGTATCTATAAGATTTCTGCCTTAGCTTAGGCAAACACAGGGGCTGGGAGTTTGATCCCCCAGCCTGCCAAGCCAAGCTGGCCAAGCCGGCCCCACACCCAGGGCATGCTGAGCCGGTAATTGAGACTGGGCCTGGCAGTGCTTGCCTGTGATCCCAGCACTTGGGAGGCTGTAAACAGGAGGATCACTAGGAGTCTGATCTACACAGTGAGATCCTGTACACCCTGTCCTAAATACAAAAAAAAAAAAAAAAAAAAGATTTCTGCCTTTTGACACATGCATATAATGGATATGAAGACTAAAAGAACACTGAGAAAGGGTGTAACAGAAACGCCAGAAAATGCAGGGAATTACTGTAAAGTGAGGACTTATGCCACTGGAGCGTGGAGGGACTTGGGAGAACCTGAGAGCTGAGTGGTCTTCAAATACAGCAACCTTCTTTTTGAACAGCATTTTATAGTTTTTCAAGCACTGTCACATGCAAGTACATATATACTTCTTTCTCTCCTAAAACAGGGCTGGAATCATTGCAAGAGAAAATAATGCACAAAATCAAACATGTAAGAAACTGGACAGCCTCATACAGAATTTAGCTACTGCTTGGTTGCCTGGCATCTATCTACTCTTCTTGCAATGATATATCCTTGCTTGTTTAAAACACACACCCACACAAACACATGCACTTGCATATAAACACAGCCTCTTTGTGGTTATGGTGGAATTTTCGATACAGCTATCCTACATCACAGGTAATTCCCTCCCACTAGCCAGGATTACCAGATAATTCTGGATATTTTTTTTGGTCCAAAAGTTGGGTGTAAAATCAACCAAAACCTTTCCTGGAATTTTCCAAAGGCAGGTAAAAGTTAACTTTATTCCCGTTGAAGAATGCTGCAAGCATGCGAACATGGAGCTATCATCATTCCCACTACCAACACACTTCAAGAAACTGAAGTTATAAGGCTCCAAACCACAGTTGAGGAGAAGGGCAACAGTTTGTTCTGACTAGCATTTCAAGTGAATCTGTTACATGGGTTGATGTGTTCCTCTGAACCTATTTAAGCTGACTTAGTTTTTGCCATCTGCACCCAATAGTCTGGCCCAACACACTCTTATTCTTACTATTAAAACCCTTTCTTCCACTTATGTGAAAGCTATGTCAAAGCTAAGATAGGAAAAAAGGGTAAAAATAATGCAAGTATATATACAAGATAGCTGAGATGACTATATTACCAATTTCCATCAGTTCTTTGAAAATAAGTTAATGTTCAAAATTTTCACTCTATATGCTACTATCAGCAATCTGAGCAGCTTCATTGAAGACAGCAATGTGCAATGCAAAAACCAAGGTTGAATGTCTATCATCTTGTTCTAAATGTGTACCATCTCTGATGTCTTATCAATTATTATACTCTTTTTAAAATAAATTAAAAATAAAGTAAAAAGGTCAAGAAAAAAGGGATTTAAAAAAAAACAAAAACTAAGACCAACATGAACATGAGAACTCAGTAGATTTTACCCCACTATAAATATCTTTCCACCCAGAGAACCTGATCATATTGGATTTATGTGACCATTTTTTCCCTATTTACATAAAATGTTACTATGATTGTTTTGGTAATGAGTTCTCAGACTGAGTAAAAAGTTGAATTTGGATATTTCTCCAGTTCTTTCCAATTACAAAACTATATGCTTCTAAGTGAGAATATAGGATAGTTACCTCTTACTTTTTTTTAGAAATGGTAAATCCAAATGACCATTTTGTTGCTCATTAATGCCCCTGCAACAGTTCCTGAAAATTTAGTTCCGTTTTGTTACTAGTCATTTTTGGTTCACCTCAGGTTTACACGGTCCCGCTGGCTATACGAAAGGAGGCCATTTATTTTGGTAGAAAGGAAAATGGATTAAAAGCTAACTCAAAGGAGACAGAGTGGACCATCTGCCTCAGGTCACCATCTCACAGGGTACAGATATGTTAGGGTCTTTTATAGCAAGGAACAGTGAGGAAAAGGAATACAGTGAGACAACAGCCAGGTTCAGGGTTAATGCATCCCTTCCTGGTCCCAGATCTCTCCCTCCTTTGTCCATCTGTATCTTGTGTTCATCTGGACTGAGTTAGGGGTAGCCATTCAGGCCCTCACCCTGAAGAGGTTTGGAGAAACTACTACTAATGGGGAAAAAAAAAATCTAAGCCAGGAAATATGGCTCAGTAGCATAAGCATCCACCTGGCAAGTGTGAAGTCCTGAGTTTGAACTCCTGTGCCACCAAAAAAAAAAAAAAGTCACTCTAAATTGGGGCCAGGGAGATGGCTCAGTAGCATAAGCGCTTTATGGCAAGCACAAGGGCCTGAGTTCAATCCCCGGTTCCACCAAAAAGAAAGAAAAAAAAAAAATCTAACTTCTGAAGTTCTATTTTGCCATGCTGGTTACAGTATTATGCTAATGACACCTAAATGAAATGTTTTCTTAAAAGTTAAGCAGCTTTTTAGACAGAATCCTTACTCAAATTGGTAGAGTTATTTAAGATTTTTCAACAAAAGCAACTTCTAGTAAATAAAATCCAATAAATAGTTTAGTGAGATGCCACATAAAGGAGCATTTTCACTCCCTGTCAATGATTCTTTCTACAATCTGATGAACAGGAATCTGCTTTGGGGAAAAACAATTTGCTTGTTTAGTATGTTTTAAAACAATTCCCAGAAATAACTTTCTCTTAAAACTGTAGCTCCAAGAAATGATAGAAATCAATATATTCTGTTTGGTTGCTTGAGTCAAGATCTACATTGTAGGATCCTGCACAAGACACTTGGTTTCCTGAGACTCTTTATTTGTAAAAAGGACAAAAAAATACACTTCTTGCAAGGATATTTTAAAAACTATAAACACCATATGGAAGCCCTGGAGCCACAAGAGGGGTTCGGTAAAGGGGCCCTTTCGTACAAAAATAGTGTTATGTTCAGAACGCCTGCGGGACAAATGGATGCGAATCCGTTATCGGTCAGTTTTTGGCCAGGGGATAAATATCAAGTAAGTTCATAGGCAATGGGACATCCGGAATCCCGGTTATTCACTAGGTTCACCACAGTACTCAGCCTTCAGCGGCACCTCAGGCATCAAAATCGCTCCCTTCGTGAAAGCGAAACGAACGAGTGGCGTGTGTGAGAATTACCGAAATAGTGGAACGCCGGCGAGCAGTACTACCGGCCTCCACGTCACGGAGGCTTGCTTCCACTGCGGTCCACCGCAGGAGCGACCCGAACACGGGAACGTCACACGCCCGCCCCGACCGCCGCGAGGACGGCAGGCAGCCTCGAGACCCAAGCGCCGTCAGGAGGCCGGGACGCAGCCGCGCACCCTCACCGCGGCGCGGGCACACGCACGCGCTCGCCCGCGGTCCCCGGCTCTGGCCGCCTCCCTCGCTCGCCGTGGGACCCGGCTACAGAACGAACCCGGGACGCGGCGCCATCACCTGTCTCCACGCTCCCAGAAGGCTGCTCTTCTCTCCTAAGATCTGTCGCTGCGGTCCCTGCACAATTAAGACGTCTGAAAGCAGGACACTGGATTCGAGTTCGCATCCGGGCACAGCGGGGAAAAAGGGTTAGCAGCCCCACGCCACGAGCCGCCATTGTCAAAGTTAGGCGAGCCCCAGGCCAAAGGGTCAGAGGGCTTCTGCGCATGTGCGCTGTAACTCACGCAACGGGAGGCCCGAAGGGTCAAATTAGAAGAAAGCTGTTCGCTTGTAAACCAAATAGGAGACAGGAATGAATAGGTTTGCGACTACGGATACACGTACGTGGCTTGAATGTAAATATTTGTTTTATTGTAGTCTTGTGAGGTAAGTATAGTATTTCCATTTTACAGAGTTTAAATTACTTATTATAGTTTATTCTCAGTTTCAGTGCTGTTGTTTAGTACCCTACAATACACAGGTTTTAACTATGATAGAATCTCTTCCTAAGTGTCACCTCCATATAGTATGGATTTGTGTGGCTGGCACGGTTTTGAACTTGCCCGTCCCAATTCCTCCACGTTTCTAATAAATACATACTACTGGTTAGACTATGTTACCCCACAGAACAGCAAAGTCTGAAACAATTTCCATAAATATCACTAGGGAGAAAAAAAAAAAAAAGAACACAACCTAAAATTCGAAAAACAACATCTAACTTCTAAAATGTATTGAACATAATGTACCCACCATTACTCTGAAGAAAACTGCAAAGGGTTTGTATCATATTTACAATAATGAGATGGTGGAGTCAGTAGATATTCATACAGTTTTCTAGGAAAACGTTATAATAAATGATATAACAAGTTATTTTTAAAATTAGACACTATTGTTATCTTAATATTTACAACAATCTTGTAAAGTAGAAAACAACTGCTATCTCCATTTATTTATAGAGGAACTAATCAGAGAAGTTGAGTAACTTCTGAAGTGAGGGTTGAAGCTGCCAGAATTTCTTTATTTTTTTAAAACAGTTTTGTTGATCTTTACTATGGGTGCTATACAATACACTCCTTTAAGGTATTCTGCTCAGTGGTTTTTGGTATAGTCACAGGGTTTTGCCGCAGTCATCTTAGAACATTTCATCACCTCCAAAAGATGATGACCTCTAATCACCCCCATTGCTCCCAGCTCTAAGCATCCACTTATTTACATTATCTATGGAATTGCCTATTTTGTGGAAATGGAATCACATAATATATAGGCTTTTGCGGCTAGTTTCTTTTCTTAGAAAAAAGTTTTCAAGATTGCTGAAGCATTCAGAGGTGTTGCAGCCTCTATCAGTACCGTAGTTCATTTCTCTTTATGGCCAAATAATATCCCACATTATCAATAGACCACATGTTTACCCTTTCATCACTTAGTGGACATTCGGCTTGTCTCCACTCTGTGGCTATTATGAATAAAGCAGTTATCAACATTATTGTGACAGATACTTGGGTTTGTGTATGTACGTTTTCATTTCTATTTGATACATATCTAGGAGGAGAAGGGACGGATCATATGGGAATTCTGTTTAAGAAACTCCCAGGCTGTTTTTCAAAGGGACCCATCCTTTTCTCTCCCATTAGCAATGTGCAAGAGTTCCAAGTTCTGTACATCCTTCCCGATACTTGTTATTCATTGTCTAGGTTTTTTTTTTATTGAAAGCCATTCTGGTAGTTGTGAAGTAGTAACTTGATTTTTTTGATTTGCATTTTCATGATGAATGTTGAGCATCTTGTCACGTAATTACGGGCCATTTGTTTATTCTCTTTGGAAAAATGTCTAATTAGATTTTATACTCATTTTTTAATTGGGTTGTCTTTTGATTATTGAGTTTTAAAGAGGCTTTACACATTCTGAATGCAAATCTTATCAGTATATGATTTATAAATATTTTATCTCATGCAGATTGTCTTCTTACTTTCTTGATCTCTTTTGAAGGACAAAACTTTATTTTTTTTTAGATTATTCTTCTAAGCTTTATTGTACATTATATCTGAAATAATTTATTCATGTGGTGATCAAAGCCTTTATTCAATGATTATGAAAGATTAAAATCCACATGATCACAAATTCTTAGTAAGAATTAATTATTGGAATGTAAATATTTTGTACAGCAAACCTACACAAAAAGAAAGGGGATCAAGAGGTGGATGGAGGTGGGAAGGAGGGTAGGAAAAAGGGATGAGAAAAGCAATTAAGATGTGGTGTGCACATGGACGGGCTCTACACAAGGAATCCAATGTACTGCAAGCATGTACTAGTAAAGAAAGTGATCTGAAAAAGAAAAAATTGAAAGCCAAGTTTTTAAATCACAATTATCATATGGGAAGAGGTGTTATCTAGCAACTTGATAACTATCTTTTATGGTGTTGTGATGCTGTGCACAGGTCTTACATGCACATAAAATCAAATTACCCAGTGTTAACCAATCTGCCATTAAATCAAGTTATTAACTGATTAACCAATTCTACACCCAGCTGGAAACATGAGAATGTTTTATAAAGTACCCTGAAAAAACAAAAGATTTGAGGTTTTCAAGAGCAAAGTAGAGGGGCTGGCAAGATAGCTCAGCATACTAAGCACCCACTTCGGCTAGCACAGGTATCAGGGTTTGATCCCTAGTCCCACATGGTGTGCCAGCCCCACCCCCAGGGCACACTGAGCTGGCAACCAAGTCGGGGTGTGGTGGAGCATGCCTATAATCCCAGCACTGGGGAGGCTGAAAACAAGAGGCTCACCATAAGTCCAATCTGCATAGTGAGACCCTATACCAAATACACAATTTTAAAAAATTGTTTAAAAAAGTGAAGTAGAGCGATCTATGTAGCTCAGTGGCACAAGTGCCTGCCTGCCAAGCACAAGGTCCTGAATTCAACTCCCAAAAGAACAATAACAACAAAAATAATAAATATAAGCTAAGCAGACAAAAAGCCTAATGCTCCTACAAAAGAATGAATATGCCAGACATCAAGAATCATGAAATACTATGGTACTTTGTATACTGGTGTCATGGTAACATGGTAGGCATGGTAGCACACTCCAACCAAAGAGTATTACAAATACAAGGCCATTATGGGGAACTTGGTGAGACTTGTCTCAAAATAAAAAATAAAAAAAAGAAGGGTGGAGATGTAGCTACAATGGCCCTAAATCAATGGCAAGTATCATCAAAATAAGCAAACAAAACAAAACTAAAAAAAAGCAAGAAAGAAAATCTGACAAAGTCCCTAAACTAAGATCCTTACAGGAGTAACAGAGGAC
>NW_004524717.1:3212778-3214604 GCF_000260255.1 Octodon degus | reverse complement strand
TATTTTAGGAAAGGGTCTACAGGGTGTTCAGGGTCTCACTACAAGATCAGACTCTTAGTGATCCACCTGTTTACAGCCTCCCAAGAGCTGGAATTGCAGGCTTGTGCCACTATGCCCAGCCTCAATCGCCACATACCCCAGGGGCAGGACTGGCACAGCAGGCCCACGGATTGAACCCTGCACCCTGCGCCTGCTTGCAGACACTTTAATCTGCTGAGCTATTTGGCTGGTCCTGTATATTATTCTTTGATACTCTTGTTTTAATTAAGTTTATTGGTATGTTTTGGATGTACATTTTGATCAAATTTATCATAGGGAATTTGTATCAGTACATGATAAACTTTTTTTTTTTTTTTTTAGTGGTACTAGGGATCAAACTCAGGACCTTGTGCTTGCCACATTCATTCCACTGACCTATCTCCCCAGCCCAGTACATGATATACCTTCGTTCTTCATTTTTTTCCCCTTTTCCCTTCCCCTCCCTTTAACCAGTCTTCCTCTCCTTATTTACAAAGCTTTGTTTGCATTTTATCCCTGTTTTCTCATTTTTTTTCTTTTCCTTTCCTTCCTTTCCACCTGACCCCCTTCTCCAGTTCCCCTTTCATTTGAACATTTTCTTCCTATTTCACAATATCTGTTATATATTTTGGCCCTTACTAACACATTTGGTTTCTTACAATGAAATGCTTTTATGTTGCTTTTAATTCTTTTAAGAAGATACCAAGAAGGGAAATCTCTAGGTCAAATGGGACCTTTAGCTTTAGTTTCTTGAGGAATTTCCAAACAGATTTCCTCAGTGCTTGCACCAGTTTACACACACACCAACAGTAGAAAAAGATTCCTTAAAAAAAAAAGAAAAAAAAAAGAAAAAAGAAAAAAGGATTCCTTTCTTTTCCCCTATAGCCCTGACAGCATTTGTTATTGGTTGATTTGTTGATTACAGTCATTCTTTCTGGAATGAGAGAATCTTAGCTTTGTTTTAATTTGCATCACTTGAATGTTCAGTGATGTTGAACATTATTTCATGTGTTTATTTGCCATTCTTACTTATTCTGAGAAATGTCTGTTCACTTCAAATGCCTGTTTTTGAACTCAATCTTTCAAGTTGGGGATCTGATATTTTTCAGTTCTTGATATGTTCTAGATATTAGTCTTTTCTTTGGGGAACAGCTGGCTAATTTTTTTTCCTACTTTGTGGGTTGTCTTTTCACTCTGTTGGTCATTTCGTCTGTTGTGCAGAAGCTTTTTAATAACACAACAGCACACTGATTTTTTATAATATTTCCTGTGTGATAGTTTTTGTTTTTGTTTTGTTTTGTTTTTTAATGAAGACTTTGCGTACATCTATGTCTTTAAGAGTTTTGTGAATCCTAGCACTCGGGAGGCTGACAGAGGAGGGTCATTGGGAGTTTGAGATCAGCCTGGGCTACAAAGTGATCTGAAGGCCAGCCTAAACTGCATAGTGAGACCCTGTCTCAAAAAGACAAAATAAAAAATAAAAAAAAGGAAAAAGAAAAAGAAAGTTCTACCTATTCTCTCTTCCAACAGATTTTATGTTTCTGTTTTAATATTTAGATTTTGGATTCACTTTATCTTACCTTAGTACATGATGAGAAAAATGAGTCTAGTTTTAGTTTTCACCACTTAGCCAGTTTTTTTCAGCCTCATTTATTAAATAGGCTTTCATCCATTGAACATGTTTGGCTTCTTTGTCAAAGATAAGGTGGCTGAATACGTGTGGAGTTGTGTCTGCATCTTCTAATCTGTTCCACTGATCTTTAGTTCTGCTTTTTCACCAGTACTATGCTATTTTTATCATAGTAGCT
>NW_004524717.1:3208917-3212240 GCF_000260255.1 Octodon degus | reverse complement strand
TATCATCTGCAAATAATCATTTAACTTCTTCCTTTTGTATCTTCCTTATATTTCTTTCTCTTATCTACTTGCTCTAGCTAATGTTTCTAGAATTACACTGAATAAGAATGGTGATAGAAGACATTTTTGTCTTGTTCCTAATTTTACAGTGAAGGCTTTCAAGCTTTGGCCATTTAGTATGATGTGGGCTGTTGGTTTGTCATTGACGGCTTTTAGCAGATTGAGATAGTCTATGTACTCTGATTTTCTGTAGGGTTTTAATCATGACTGAATGTTGGACTTTGTGAAATGCATTTGCTGCATACTTTGAAATGGACTTGTGGCTGTCATTGGCTCTGTTGCTATGGTGTATTAGATTTATTTATTTGCATATTTTGAACCATCCCTGCATCCTTGGGATGAATCCTAGTTGGTCATAATGTATAATCTTGAGAATTTACTGCAGTCTGTTTTCATGTATCATATTGAGAATTTTTTCCTTTTTTGTATTTAGTACACGGTCTATAGGATTTCACTACACAGATCAGACTCATAGTCATCCCCCCATTTTCAGCCTCCCAAGCGCTGGCATTACAGGTGTGTGCTACCATGCCCAGTCTCAATGACTATCTCAGCATCCCCTGGGGGAGAGACTGGCATAGCACACCGGGAATCAAACCCCAGTCCTTGTGTTTGCATCTATGTTCATTAGGTAGACTGACTGTAGATCTCCTTTTTATTTGGGTGTGTTATGTTTTGTGTCTGGATGTCCCCCAAAGCATCATACAGTCATGAGAGGTAAACTTTTTGGAGGCAGCTCAATTTAGTTTGTAATTGATTCACTGCTTAAACTGAGATTAAGGCTGCTGGGGTTAAGGTTGGTAATTCTTGGATCAGCCTACTCATTCGATTGGTACCAACCTAATCTTGGAAGACTGGGTATAATATAAAGGGTAGAAAGAGGCTCATGTTCTCTCTCCTCTCCTCTCCTCTCCTCTCCTGTCCTATCCTCCCCTCCCCTCCCCTTCCCCCTCTTATGCTCTCTCTTGTGCCCTCTCTCTCTTTGTCTCTTCTATTACCCTGTTTCACTGCCCCAGATTCCATAAACAGTTGTCTATCATGGACCACCCTGCCTTGGAGCCAGAAAAATAAACTTTTTATCCTTTAACTTTAGGTGTTGGTATTTTTCCTGAGCAATGAGAGAAAATTAACTAAAACAGAATTTGTACCAGAGAAGTGAAGTCATTGCTGTGACTATACCTGACCATGTGATTGAGACACCTTTGGAAATGGCTTGTGGGAACAGTTTGGAAATATGTGGAGATTCCAGCTGAAAAAAATAGAACTGGAATGCCATTAGGCTGTTTTATATGGGAGATTCTGGTCAGAGCTCAAAAGACCAAAAGGCTGGTAAAAATCTTGTCAGTAAATACCAGGCTCAGGACATTTCTGCTGGAAGAAGGACTGCATTGGTTGTTGGATTCCAGATGATGTGTGTTAGGGGTTGGCAGAAAGTTTGTCTGCATTTTGCTTTTGTCCTCTGAGTTTGCCTGACACTGAGATTAAGGGTAGCAAACTAATCTGGCAGAAGAGATTTCAAGGTGATCTAATGTTGAGGTGGTTGTATGGCTACTGTTTAGGGATTTCAGACAGATTTATGTTGAGAATCATGAAGAAAGAATGCAGCAGAATGATTTAAAATGTGAGTTTGGCCAGAAAGAAAGCTCCAGTAAACCTGTAGACTGCAAAAAGAGAAGAGATTTTGATGGATAAGAAGGAGCGGGAGACTACTCCTGCCTGAGGGCATCAGACTCCACCCTTTGCTACATCAAAATTGCAAAAGTGCAAGATTTCACTTTGGAAAGAAAGCTGCAGAGTGGCATGTTCCAGAATGGGGACATCCTAGAGAATCTGTTGCTCAGAATTAGTTTAGGAGTTGTCAGCAGTCCAGGCATCATTCAACTCTTACAGCCAAGACAGAGGGAATCTTGGCTAGTGCTCTAGCTGACAGCAGAACTTGACATCATCCACATGGTGCTTGTTTTAGGCATATGCAGCATACAAAAAGCTGTTGGGTTAGGAAGGTTTCTATCCAGATTTCACAAGGTGTGAGGGGCCAGGCAGTGTGCCCTGAGAGGGGAGTGTGTGAAGCTGTGAATGTGAAGCCAGAGGTGCAGTGGAGACCACAGAAGTTTGGGAAAGCCTAAAACATGGACCATCTGAGAAAAACTGCAAGGAGGGAGCAGAACGGGATCAAGAGAGAAGCCATGGGAGAAACAAACACCAGCAGTGCCACACAGACAGAGCCACCCAAGCCATGTGAGTTCACATATTGCCACAGATTGTCTTGGATGCTGCACATGGAACTACAGGACTTAATGCTTGCCCTACTGGATTGCTTTGTTCCTATTCCTTTATATCCTCATTTGTAACTGTTGAAATGGAAAGGTCTGTCTTGTACCACTGAATGTTGGAAGGTGCTATGGTTTGTGTCTAGTTGTCCCCCCAAAGTCTCATGTAAGCCATGGGGCAGAACCAGTTGGAGGAGCAGCGAGTGGTTTGAGGGGCAGGGCCAGAGGACCAGGGTGGGGCTTGAGGGACGGGGCCAGAGAGGCACCAACAGTTAAACCAGCAGCACATGCTCTGCCTCCCCCATCCTGAGGACTCTCTTGGAGATGTGGAAAAGGTCATCTTGGACACGGTAGCACACCAGCCTCTCCTCCAGACCCTGTAGAGTGGGGGCAGAGACTTTAAACCTCCAGTAACTGTGAGCAAAATAAACCTTTACTTTCCTCATTTTGAGTGTCGGGTATTTGTCCCAGCAACAAGAGAAGAGTAACTAAGACAAAAGGGTTTAATTTTCTTTTCATTTTTACAGTGGCTGACAGCTAAGAGTTTGCCTTAATTCTCAGAGGAGGGTTGGGATATGAACTTTTTAACAATGTTGAAACTGTTACATCTTTGGGAACTATAAAAGATGGAGTAAATGCTTTTTGTGTAAAGAACTATACATGAGTTGTTAGGAGCCAGGAATGGAATGTTATGGTTTTTGTCTGGAGGCCCCCTTAAGCCTCATGCAATCATAGGTGGCAAGCTTTTGAGAAGTAGATGAATTTAATTTGTGATAGATTTGTGGTTCAATGCTGAGATTACAGGCGCTGGTATATTAGGAAAGCTATGACCAAGAACCAAGTGGCACCAAGGTTTGGAGGCAATAATCAGCGTTATTACACCAGCAGTCCCAACTGGGATCATTACCAAAGAAATTAGGCTCTGAAGGCTTCGGGATGGAGGTTTTTATGGGGTTGCAAAGGGGAAGTACAGAGGCAGAATGGCTTGTCAGT
>NW_004524717.1:3202446-3208427 GCF_000260255.1 Octodon degus | reverse complement strand
ATATTTTGTCTCAGCAAAGAGAGAAAAGTAACTAAGACATGGTTCTTCTCTGGCATCAGGGTAATACTTGCTTCCAGGAATGACATTGGGAGTATTGCTTCTCTTTCGACTTCATTAGAGTTTACAGAGTAATGACATTAGATCTCTAAATTTCTTGTAGAATTGAGTAGTGAATCCATCTGGATCTGAACTTTTCTCTGTTAGTAAGTTTTTAATTGTATTTTTAATTTCATTGATTGGTATTTTTATATATTTTGATTACATTTAGGGAATTGATATGTATCTAGGAATCTGTCCATTTTTTCTGTTTTCCATAACTTATTACAGTATGGATTTCCACAATAACTATTAATAATCTGGATTTTCACAGGATCTGTTATAACTTTGTCCTTTTCATTCCTAATTGCATGAATTTGAGTCTTCACTTTCTTTGATGAGTTTTGCTAAAGGTTTATCAATTTTATTTAATCTTAAAAACAAATTCTTCAATTAATTTGTATTGTTTTCTTAGTCTCCATTCCACTAATTTCTGCTCTGATTTTTATGATTTCTTCACTCATACAAGCTTTGTATCTTACTTTGTATTTCTTTTTCTAGAAGTTTGAGGCTACAATTTAGTTATTTGAACTCAAATTGTTTTTCTGATGTGAGAATTTATTGCTATAAGTGTCCATCTTAGAATTGCTTTCATTGCATCTTAGAAGTTTCTGTATGTATTGGCATTATCATTTCATTTTAGAAACTAATTTCATCTTTAAATTCATCTGTGACCCATTGGTTGTTCAGAAAGGTGTTACTTAATTTCCATGTGTTTATGATTTTTTTGTGGTTTTATTTGCCATTGACTTCCAATTTCATTGCTCTATGGTCAGATAATATACATGGTGTAATTTCAATTCCTTTGTATGTACTTAAAGTACGTTCTATATGGCCTATGTTAGAGAATATCTTGTGTACCATGAAGAAGAATGTGTATTTTGACATTGTGGAGGGGAACACTCTGAAGGCAGCTCCTAAGTCCATTTATTCATAGGTTTTGTTCATTTCTGATATTTGTTGAATATTCTGTCTAGCTGATCTGTTCATGACAGTGCAGTATTAAGGTCCCCATTACAATTGTACTATCACTTTTTCATTTTCCTTGTCTGTTAATATTTGTTTTACATAGTTGGGTGCAATGGTATATGGTGCATATATATTCACCACTATTATCTTTTCCTCTTGAAGTTTCCTTTAACAAGTATATAGTGGATTTCTTTGTTTCTTGATCGGTCTTCATTTGTCTTCAAAAAGAATAACTATCCCTGTTTTTTTCCAGGTTCCTCTGTATACAGTATTGTTTTCCATCCTTTAACTTTTAGTCTATTAATTTCTTTTTGAATGACAATATGTTTATTATATGAAGCATATTTTGGATCTTGTTTCTTGATCTATTCTACAAGTCTGTTTCTTTTGATTGGTGAGTTGAGATCATTTCTACTGACGGTTATAACGACATATATTGGCTTGTCTTTCTCATATTAATTTCTTGCTGTTGGTTCTCTGTCTTTCCCTCTCTTTAATTCCTTGCCTTGCCTAGTAGCTTCTTCCTATTGGTATTCTTGGAATTATGGCCTTCATTATCTCTTTTAAGATATCCCTCAGAATATTTTGTAGCCCTGGTTTGGTTGTCATGAAATTCTTAAGTAGTTCTTTTTCATAAGAATATCTATTTCTCTATAGATTTTTGAAAGATAGTTTTATAGGGTACATCAATCTGGGTCAGAGGTTGTTTTCTTTCAGGATTTGACATACTTAACTACCAGCTCACCTTGATTTGAGGGTTTGTGTTGTGAAGCCTGCTGTGATTCTGATGGGTTTGCCTTTATAGCTGATTTGTTTCTTTTCTGTTTTTAATATTCATTAATGTCATTTTTTATTCTCTTTTGTAAGGTGATGGTTGTAAATTTCTCACCTGTTCTTGTGCTGAGTTTTTGAAATATTGGTTATTATATGCCTTGGTATAATTTATTTTGACCATGGCTATTTGGTGTCCTATATGCTCCATTTGTTTGTATGTCAAATTTTTGGTCTATGTTTAAGAAGTTTACTGCCATTTTTTCTGTGAGGAGCTTTTGTTATGTCTTTTGTGCTTTCTCCAGCTTTCTCACTGACTTCATTCAATCTTGTGTTATTTTTCTTTCATCATCTTACAGTTACTCACATGACTTTTCATGGTTACCTGGTATTTTAAAACTATTTGTCTTCTTGTGATCACTCACTATCTTCTGTCCTCTAGATCTGATATTCTGGTCTCACCTTGGTTCAATTGGTTATGTGTATTTTCTGTGGAATTTTTAATGTCCTGGATATTCATTTGAATCTGTTTCATGGATTCCATTTATTCCCTATGTTGAACACTTATGGTTTTCATCATTTTCCTAAGCTCCTCTATTTATTTTTTTTTTACTTGTGTCTACTCTAGATTCATTCAGTATCATTCACTTTGATCATCATTTTTTTTTTTACCTAAGAGATTATTTCTAATCTGACTTTCCCTACAACCTCATTCATCTGTTTTCTTTTGTTTTTTAAGTTCTGCTGGCATAATTTCAGAAAATTCAGGTGGTTGTCTTTTGATTTTCTCTCTCATCGTTCCCTAGACATTTCCTTGTGGGCTAGAGATATGAAGTTGCACTTTGCTTCTGTGTCTTTTCATTTTTTATTCTTTTTTTGTGAGGTGATAGTTGTAAATTTCTTTTTCTTTTTTTCAAATGTATTAAGTACAGGGTGCACAGGGTCTCATTACACAGATCAGACTTGTAGTGATCCTCCTTTTTTCAGCCTCCCAAGCTCTGGGATTACAGGCACCCACAACCACACCCAGTCTGAATCACCATCTGAGCACACCCTAGTGCTGGGGCTGGCACAGCAGGCCGGGGATCCAGCCCCTGAGATTGCCTAAGCAGGTGCTTTAATTCACTGAGCTATTTGGCCAGCCCAGTTGTAAATTTCTTATGGTAGATAGCTTTATCACTAGTGTGGAGGCTTCCCCAGGAAATGTCTATTCCTCAGAGATGTCTTCTGGATGTAGGTGATTCTTGGTCTTTATGTCTGTCCCATACTTCTACCTTCCCAATTTATTATAGATGAGAAGTTGTTATCTATTTGTCTTAGCATCAAGTCCTCTGGTACTGGACTATGATAGTGATTGTAATCCCCAGAAAATTACATTTTGGCATACAAGGGAGAACAACTGATTACAACGGGTAAGACACCCTGGCTAAAGTAGTGCAATTACATATAACAATAGCATCAAGCATAGCCTAGAAATGACAAACTATGATAACTATTAATTAGGTACCTTTAGCATCATAGCAAGATCTATAGCCATGTAACAAAGTCCAACATAAATGAGGAACTTGTATCCAATGAGTTTCCCTCTACTAGAGTGATTTTACCCTGTTGTAAGGAAATTTAAGAGGGATAGGTGACCAAACAGAGATAAATGAAGAGGAATACAGTAGCAACAAGGCCAGTGGAGAAAGGATGATCACACAAGCTTTGGGGAACAGGAAAAGACAATAGGAAAGAAAGAATGAAAGAGAAAGCAAAAGAATATCATAGCAGGGCCAGGGAGCTAGCTCAGCAGTCTAAGTGCCTGTCTGACAAGGACAAGGACTCAGGTTCAATCCCTGGTACTGCATGCCGTACTAGCCCTACACCAAGCTGTCCACTGAGTCCCGGTGTGGTGGCGCATGAGGCTGAGACAGGAGGATCACTATAAGTATGAACTGAATAGCGAGACCCTATACCAAATCAGTAAATAAATAACTAAATAAAAGATTAAAAAAGAAAAGAATAGCAAAGCAGAAAGACGAGATAATGTTCACTTGTGTGAATGAACATATCAAAAATCAAAATATTTGAGGAAAGAGAGAAAGAAGACAACAGAACAAAACCAACAATAAAAGTAACCCCCCCCCCAAAAAAAAAAAATCCATGTCCTAGCTCAAACCTGTGCGGGATAACTCCCATACGTCTGCAATAGGATTAGTGCTGGCAGGCTGATCTTGGCCTCTGGATTTGGGACTGGGGCCAGTCTCATCCAGCAACTTTGTGTCTTTCCTTGGCCTACCCACTCTTGTCTGGCCTGTTTGTCTCTGTGTTTGTTTCTCTTCCGGTTGCAGTGACACCCTCAGACAAAGACAGCCAGTGCTGCCACAGTCCTGCATAGTTAGCTCCTTCCCATCAGCCTCCTCTGTTCCCATCTCTGTCTTCTCACACTGCTTATTG
This sequence comes from Octodon degus, assembly GCF_000260255.1. NCBI lineage: Eukaryota > Metazoa > Chordata > Mammalia > Rodentia > Octodontidae > Octodon > Octodon degus. Next base: position 3,204,152 of record NW_004524717.1, on the reverse strand, counting down.
CGGGTGTGTATGTGTGTGCTGTGTCTGCCTCAGAGACAGGCGGGGGCTGCTCAGCCCTCCTTCAGCCTCCTCTCCAGCAGGGGGAGTGCTGACCGCCCACTCGTTGCCCCACAGCTGCCCAACCATGAAGGACTGAAGTTCTCTTTTCTTTCAGTTTGCTAGGAAACTTTATTTTAAAAAGTCATTAGATTTTGTGAGTTTATTTCTTCATCTGCTCAGGTGGTATATTTTTCAAATGATTAACCAGTAGTCACCTGTCTTTCTCTGATCTGCTTTGATATAAGAGCCTGTTTTGGAATGAAGAATGATCCACAGGGTTGTGGTCTAGAATACTTTAAATTTGTATTCCAATCCTGACTTGTTATGATTTCCTGGAGATTGTTGCCACAGTGATTTTACTTGGAACCATTTTTAATGCCATATACGAAATAGGAAGCGAACTCAAATTTATGTAAATTTTAAATGCATATTCATCCCTTTTGTTCAACATTTCTACTTTTAGGTGTTTACCTGACATACACACTTGCACAAGGGTGCACATTGTCTATACAAGGATTTTCGCCACAGCATCACATAAGATAGGGAAAAAAAAGCAACTTACACGTGTGTGATTGACCACATAAACTAAATATGGGCATATTGTGGACCTCTCTGTCCCTATTCGAAGAGTGATGTAACTTGTTCAGAAGGTGACTAAGAAATGAGAAAACTTTACATTTTTACCTCATATAATTTTATAATTTCTGTTAGTACATGTTTGCAGTACAGAATGATTGCATTCATCATTGGGAGTTGATCTGTGGACATGACACTTCTTAATACTTTCTACATCTGCTTTCCATTCCCTCCTCCCCACTCCCTTCATCTCCTGGTCTTCGCATTTGGAAAACATCTATCTCCCATTACCTATCTTTTGCTTTTCTCTTTAATAAATTCATATTTTGAGTTTCTTATATAAGAGAAACCATGTGATATTTAAGGTTGTGTGCACAATCTATTTCATTTAAAATTAAGGTCTCAAGGTACCTCTATTGTCCTATGAGTGGCTCAAATTTGTCCTTTCTAGCAGATTAGTACTCCATGTGTATAAATACTGTGGCTATAAATACTGTATTTTCTTTATCCATTCATCTGTTGATGAAAATGTAAGTCACTTTAAAGGTAAAACTAGTATGAGTTGTACTGCTGTCAACATGGGTGTACTTCATATGACTTGTTTTGTTTTGGGAGGTTTTTTTTTGACAGGGTCTCACTTTGTAATTCAGACTGGACTTGAAGTCACAATGTCTCCCAGGATGGCCTTGAACTCATGGTGATCCTCCTGCCTCAGCTTTTTCATGCTCAGATTACAGGTCTGTGCTACCATGCTTGGCTATAATTTTGAAATATATACATTTTTTGTAAGAAGAGTGTATCAATTTTGTCATCAAAAATAAAAATATTGGGGCGGCCAAATAGCTTAGCAGATTAAAGCCCCCCTGCAAGCAGGTGCAGGGGCCAGGGATTCAATTCCCTTGCCTGCCATGCAGGCCCCACCCCTGGGGTGCACTGAGACAGTGATTGAGACTGAGCGCCTGGGCATGGTGGTGCGTGCCTGTAATCCCAGCACTTGGGAGGCAGTAAACAGGAAGATCACTACGAATCCAATCTATGCAGTAGACCCTGTAGACCCTGTAGACCCTACCCTAAAATACAAAATAAGTAAA
>NW_004524717.1:3188918-3202346 GCF_000260255.1 Octodon degus | reverse complement strand
TTTCTATGTCTATTGAGGTGTTCATGTGGTTTTTGTACTTGGGTCTGTTACTATAGTGGATTATATTTATAGATTTATTTATTTATTTATTTATTGTGGAACCGGGGATTGAATTCAGACCCTTGCGCTTGCCAGGGAAGCCCTTATTCTATTGAGCCATCTCCCCAGCTGAGAATATATTTTAAATGAACACATTTTTAACAAGAAAATTATATAAATACAAATTTTAGCACAATTTTTTTTGTTTTTAAGATTTTTTTAACTGTAATGTGGCTACAGATGTTTTTTGTATTAGAATGCTTCTTATGTAGACTCATTTATAAATATTGTTTTATATTTATGTAATTTTTAAGATGCCCACAATATCTGATTATCTCCTTGCAATCACCACTCTATTGGAAAGACTGGTACAATAAGTTTCTCTTTTCTCCACAAGTAGAACGAGGGGCCTGGTTAGCTGAGATCAGTTCCTTCAGGGTTTTTTTTACATCTATCAATAGATTTTCTCAAATGAGAAGGTGGAACCAAATGTTGAAGTATTGCTGAATATTTGTTATAACCTTAATTTATTGCTTTATAAAATTTATCTGCTATGAATTGTATTTTTTATAAATATATATTTTCCCTTCCCCCCAAGAAATAGTCCTAACTTCCTCAGAATGCAACTTTATTTTGAAATAGAGCTATTGCAGATGTAATGTAGATGAGGTTCTGCTGGAATAGTGTGGGCGTTTAATCTAGTATCACTGGTGTCCTCATAAAGAGGTGGCCATGTGAGGACAGGTGAGCAGAGAGAGAATGCTGCAGGGTAACAAGGGCAGAGACTAGTGTTAGACACCAGGGAGCCTAAAATGTCAGAGGGCAACAGCCCACTGGAGACCAAGAGAACAGAGTATCGTATTCTTGTTCATAACACAGAAACTAAGAATCCTCCCAGGATGTGATCTATAAAAATTCCATTCCAGGAACTGTAAAGCTGTACCCAGACTACATAGAGCATAGGATAGTTCTGCTTCCATTGTCCATGCTCTGCTTAGGAGAACAGACTGGTCAATAGTGAAGTCTAGCAGTAAGTGCTACAAGGAAAAGAAGAAGAAAACATTTGCTCTAAAGAAAGAAATGAGGTATGAGTAGAGGACAGGAGAGAGCCACTGTTATGGTTTGTGTCTAGTTGTCCCCCCAAAGTCTCATGCAGTCATGGGGGGGACATTTTAGAGTTTGTGATTAACTCCTGATCCACTGGGACTATGGATGTGAGTGCTGCTAGGATTATAGGTGTGAGTACTACACCCAGCGTGGGGCAGAAAGCCTGAATGCAACATAAGGGAGACAGACTTGCTCTCTGTTGCCTTTGTTGCTGCTGCTCCTCCCTTTTGCTCTTGCTGTTTTGCTGTTTCCCCACAGCCATGAACTGCTGCCTTCTGCCATTTGTCAGTCTGCCTTGGAGCCAGCTAAGTATAAACCAAAACCTCCACAAACTGTGAGCTAAATAAACCTTTCCTTCCTTAATCTTGGGTGTCAGGTACTTTGTCCCAGCAACAAGAGAAAAGTAACTTGAGACAGCCACTGACTAAGAAGAGTAGGTTGTATGCTACTGATGCTGGGACCACGACTTACCACAATTTCTTCAGCAGTAAGATCACAGTAAGTTTACAGCATATTGAAATATAGGCCACAATAAAAAAAAATACAAACACTAGTGCTACACAGGTCATCTATCTACAAGCTTGAAAAGAATGCATCTTTTTTAGTTTTCATTTCAACTTGGCTCACTTAAGTTGATTTAAATCTTTACACAGACGTTTAGTGTAGAAAACATAAAATGTTAGTAAAGAATTAATTGATATTTTAGGAAATTTAATGATCTTCTGCCAGTTAAGAATTAAGATCATTTGAACAGAGATTAAAATTTACCTTTCCATATTCAGGAAGCCAGTATTTGTAAATTACATCTTAAATTTCATTGACCTGTTGGATAAGCATACTCTTAAAAATGTCCTGGCAGGTTGGCAATACTTGCCAGACTTACAAATGCATATAACCTTTGACTGAGAAACATACTTGGTAATCTATCCTGGAGACCTTCTTGCTTGATATTACATCTCATTTCATATAAAAAGAGATAAGAAACCACCTAAAAGAATGAGGAAATTCTTTATCCTATTTTTAAAATATAATCTAATTTTTAAATTTTTTTATCATATTATGTAGGGACTTAAAGTTCAACATATCAATACTTGATGAAAAATACCTGTTCCTTATTATGCCTAAGATGTTTGATGTGCAGAGAGATAGTGAGGTTAAGCTTAATAGCCTAAGTTGTTTGATAATAACAATAAGCTTGTCTTCTGGATAGTTAACAACATAAGTTTGCAGACCAAAATTAGAGAAAAAGGAGGGCTGCAAGGAAAGCCAATATTTTGGCCCTAACCTTCTAAGGTCAATTAAGACTCAGGACATATGAGAACTTGTACTGTAACGTCATGTAACTCGATAGTGTGCCAAATTTTCTGATCAAGGAGATTATGGGGCCAAAGAGGAAAGTGATCGATGATGTAGAGTGTGACTAAGGAGAGTCACATGGAGAGAAAACACTCTCTCAGGCTTTCACAGAGAGCACATTGGCCAAGCAATGGCCATGACTCCTCCACATGGCTGAGACTGACAAAGGTTCTATAATCTGAGGTACAGGATCTCAGGATAAATCCTGAGGGGATTTCACTGACTTTCTCAGACCCAAAAGCTACAACTCTTGTTGCATAGGTCCTGCTTTACCTTGGTCTTAACCATCCAGTAGAAAAGTATGAAAACGAAATATAGGAAGTAAAACCATGCTGTTATGTTGAGCTGTGGGGGACTCAGGTCAACAATTTCTGACATTGCCAGTTAAACAGAAGACCCAATGCTATTATGGGCTACTGGACTCTTTTAGAATATTTTGCTGAGTTTACACACCTATAATATTCAAATAACAGAACTTAGCAAAAAAGGGGTATACAGATGAATGTCCATTTTGTATCCGTGTATTCAAAGTGGTTAGGATAGATATATAGTTACATTCTGTTAATCAATAGAATGATTTGTTCTAATGGTGTATGTAAATAGGATCTCAAGTCTGCATCTTGTACAGCAATTAACAACTAAGAAGAATGTATGCAGTGTGTTAGTTATTGAAACTGTCCTAGCGATTTGATTTGAAACTGTCTCATTGCTATTTGTTTATCAATAAAATTATGAAAAAAAAGAGGAAGCTCTTTTTTAAAAAAATTGGTCTTCACCTATCTTCAAGATACACTGGTAAAGTTGCCAAAGGAAACAAACAAGGGGTAGGGCCATTACCTACACAGCACCACCACCACCACTGCTACCACTGCCACTGCCACCGCTGCCACCACCACCAGCATCACCCCCCACTCACAGGTATACATGCTGTTTCTGGAAAGGTGCACAAACCCCAGCAGTTTGACTTTGGAGATGCAAGGAATAGCTGGGTTGAAAGCCAGATATGAAAGGGTACCTTCTGAATTTGAAAACACTGTAAACATAATTTTAATTTTACCTAAAAGGTTTTAAATGCTTCCTGATTGAAAAATAAAATGCCTTCTGGTCTTTAGATTGCTTCCAGGAAGGTCAGTTGAATAGCTAATGATCTGAAGATGCTGAGAAGCTCGCTTTGCACTGTGTACTTTTTGTAGTTTTTTCTCTCTTTATACTTGTATAGATAGAAAAGTAAGTTTCCTTTAACATTTTAGATCCTCCATATAGCTTTGTTAATGAACTGGTTATATGAAACTTTAAAAGTGGTTAGTGGGGAGTGTAGCTCAGTGCTACAGCACATGCGTAGCATGCTTGAAATGGGTTCAGTTCCCAACACCAAATGAATAAACAAACAAAATGGCCAAACTACATTTTAAAACATGTAAAGCTTTATAATTATATGCTTCAAATTTATTACTCCTACTCACAACTTTTTTGTGTTTTTTATATTTTTGCTGCCAAAAGTATAAAATAATTTTTTAAATGTTACCAGAAGTTCTGTAGCTCTAGGTGCTTACATACAAAGAGCATCCCAAATCCAAAAGCTGAAATCCTCCAAAATCCAGAACATTCATGTTGAATACCAGCATGATACCACAGAACTCCACAACAGACTTCATGTCATACACCCCATCAAAACAGGTCACTGAAAATGCTGTATAAAAATTCCCTGTCTGCTGTTTGTGTACGGAACATCTGCAACAGAAATGACTTTCATGTCTACGACCATACCACCCTGAATGTGCCCCATCTCATCTGATCTCAGAAGCTAAGCAGAGTTGGGCCTGGTTAGTACTTGGGAGGAAGGAATGACTTTCATGTTTAGACTTGGCTATCTGTCTTTTAAGTATTATGGCTTCTATCAGATGCCCTCCTCCCAAAAAATATCCTCATGCTGAGATAGGGAGTTTTGAAGGTGGCTGGATTAGGATGTGTGATAATGGGATTAAGGATGTGATGCTGGGATTAAGGATGCCCACCCTGGGTGTGGGTGGTATCACCCAAAAGGCAGGTCTCTTGGATGGAACATAAAGCGACAGAGCTGCTTTGCTACTTTGCTGCCCCTGCTGTTTCCCTGCGACTTGCTGCTTTGTGTCCTCTGGCGTCCTTGCAGGGTCTGTCTCTCCTCTGTGACATCCCTCTGCCCCGTCACCCTGCCTTGAAGCCAGCTGGTCATGGAGACCTCTACAAACTGAGTTAAACAAACCCCTTCTCCTATAACTTTGGGTTTGGGATATTTTGTCATATCAATGAGAACAGCAACTAAGACACTAGGATGTCTCACTAGTTATATGAAAATACTTGAAACCTGAAAAACTGCAAACTGTATTTATTTACTTGGTACAGGGTCTCACTAAGCAGCTCAGACCTGTAGTGATCCTCTCGTCTCAAGCTCCCCAGTGCTGGGATTACTGGGGAGCACCACCATGCTTGGTTTCGGTGACCAGCTCAAAGCAGGGCTGACACAGCACGCAGTACCAGGGATTGAACCTGGGGTCCCTGCTCTCCTCCAGTAGGCACTTACACTGCCAGTCTGTCTTCCCAGCCCAAATACTGCAAATTCTAAAACACTTCTTGCCTTTCACATTTCTTTGAAAAACAAACTTACACTTAATTCACACATTTTACCCTCTACAAGTAGACTGTGCAAACTGCAGAAGTAAGATCGACATGTATATTATTTTTTTTAACATTCTTTTTTTTTTTATTTTTATTTATTTGAGAGAGAGAGAGAGAGAGAGAGAGAGAGAGAGAGAGAGAGAGAGAGAGAGAGAGAGAGAGAGAGAGAGAGAGAGTGGTGTGTGTGTGTGGCCAGCTCAGCCCACCAGGGGGCGGGGCTGGCTGGCATGTGGTGCTGGGGGATTGAACTGCAGTCCCTGATGCTTTGCTAAGCTTGTTCTAAGTAGGTGCTTTAGACCACTGAGCCATCTCTCCAGCCCCTCGACATGTATATTAAACAAGTCAGCTTTTTAATGTTTTCAAAGTGCTCGTTATATGATTATTTCTGGCTGCCTTTTAAACCTCTCAGCCTCCTAACTTGTGCAGCAATTCAAACACTAGGAGGTCGTTCATGAATTACACCTTGAGTATCAGCATGCCAGTTACACCCATTCACTAAGGGTTAGTCTTAGACTTGATTGAGAAATACAGGGTACAAAAAAATTGCCGAGATGAGTCCATGATTATGTGGTACAGATAATGAGATTCTTTCTGCCATTTCCTCAGAAATGACTAGGTGCTAGTTCATCAGTTCATCTGTACAGCATGTGTCACTGAACAACAATGTGCCTTTTTATAAAATGGTAAATCTTTTGGCCCAGCGCTGTCTGTAATCTCTCCTTTACTACCCACATAAATAACACTGTATACAGCCATGTCCCATTTCTGGGGGAAATGTGACCCCAGTGGATACCTGAAACTGAGGGTGGTCTGGGACTCATCAGCAATGGGCCCCTGTAGATAAAGAAGCTAAGGAGATCCTGCTGGGTATCTTGGGCCAGTTCAACCCTGGCTGCATGGAGCGCATAGAGAAGATTCACTCCCACTCATTGGTATGCTTCTCCAGCCGTGAGGTTCCCGCAAGGCCTTGTAGGACTCTAGGACCCCAGGCTTGAGGGTTCTGGCCTTGAGGTAACGCTGGCCAAGCAAGTGCGAGGGAGCAGTGCTCCAGCTGCCAGCAGGCGGCCCAGTGCAGTGTGGCTGCCTTTCTCTACCAAGGCGCCACCTCCCGCGCGCCTATCCTGCCCTCAGGGATTGCTCCCGAAAGCGGGCACTAGAGGGGGCTGCAGGCGGGCAGGTGGGGCTGGCAACAGAGCCGCAGAACCCAAGGCTCCTGCCTCGGAGGTTCTGCCGCAGCCGCTCTCAAGATGTGAAAAAGAGCAGCAAGAAAAAAAGGTAGAATTTGTACCAAAGTTGGAAATCTCTGCAGTCACTCCGGTGGTCCTTAAGGTGCCGAGGCTATCCCTGCCATCAGACCCCGGTATTTCGTGTTTCAGGCAGCCCCAGATCCTAGAAACGACTAAAAATGGCAAAATTCACACCACGGAGGGAAATCAGCCCCGCTGGTGTGCTGCCAGACCCAGCCAGCGCTGCTCTACGCAGCCACCGGCCTCCCTGCTGGCTCAACGGCGCCACCTTTCCTGGGCGGCCCAGTAAGGACAGCGAACACTGGCTGCAAACCGTGCAGTTCACACTGCCCGCATCCATGGGGCCAGGGACGTCCCTTTTGCTGCTGTGGCCACAATCACGATGGACACACTAGGAAGCAGGGTCCCCGCAGCTGCGCGGAGGGTCCACGGGCTGCAGACCTCGAGCTTGTCCCTGATGTTATTCAGGTCCCCATTCACGGCGTCCACTGGATAGTAGACTGACAACAGGAGAAGCATAGCCCCAAAGCCACCGAAGAAGGAACGGTGTTCTATTAGGAAGAAAAATGTGTGGATCAGTGTACAAGTGAACCCAGAACGTGAGGAAAGTTAAGAAATATCACATGGAAATCTGGTCCATATGAGAAGGCTTTCGCTAGTTTTTTAGACTGTTTTCCACTTTGCAGGTCCGTATTCATACCTTTCTAAGACTTGCAGTGGCCTGTTTCTTAATATCATCTTTTGAAAATTTTGTATGTTCTACTACATCTATATGAGGTTTGGGTTTTTTGTTTTGTTTTTGTAAGGATATATTTTCAGTAAGAAGGTTGTTTTTTAACCTCTGAGCTCCAGATATTTCTGTTTTGGTGTGGTGGCACGCACCTGTAATCCCAGCACTTGAGAGGCTGATAACAGGAGGATCACGAGTCCAATCTATGTAGTAAAACCTTGTACCAAATACATAAAAAAATAAAAACCATTTATTTTACAACTCTATAACAAATAAATTGACAAATAAAAGTGGAATACAATGATCATGTTTTTATAAAGCACACTTGAAGACCTAGGGAAGTATTTTTAAAAAATACCCTCATCAAACTTCCAAGTTTGGCAAGTCTGGGACAAATGAAGAACTCTGATACATAAAGTAACTGGTAACTTGTATACTTTTTTTCTGGGTTTTTGTTGGAGTTTTTTTCTTTCATTGTAATTTTTTGTCCTGGTTGGGGAAGTTTTCTATATGTGCTATTTTCAATACCAGAGTACAGGTAAATACAAGGTTTTATTATGTTTGCATAAGAAATCTTTGCATAGCTATTTAATTGTCCAATATAAAACTTTAATTCCCTTTCTAATGTTTTTATTATATTTGTTATGAAGCATGACTTTTAGAGATAAAGAATGTATGTCACTGTAGACAAACTCTAAAGACTATCAGCAGAAAGTTAAGCTTCTGGTTGTCTTATCATGTTCCATCCAAAACATGTGTGGGCATCCAGGGCCTCAACAACATCACGTCTGTCAAGCGTTAGGACTGCTCTCGCTGCACTGAGCACTGGCCAGGGCAAGGCTGGGAGGAGGAAAGAGCAGTAGGAGTTAAGAGTTTGTAAATATTCTTTAATGTTTACTTCTAGTCTATGGAAGTCCCAAGTTACATAGTTTAAAACCAAAAGAACCATTTTATCTCAGTCTTATTGGAAGAGTTTGTTTGGGGGCTAGGAAGATAGTTCAGAGAGGGTTTGTTTTAGTAGGAAGTGAATATATTGTTGCAGTGTTTTTGTGCCTGTTTAAAGGCTTTTTGGCAGAGTGAATGTAAAATACAGTAATATATCACCTATTTTATGAAATATATCAATTCAGATAGCTTTTAAAGGCTCTTTGAAGGAAATGAGGTGCGCAGTTGGTAGCAAATACAGACCTGTTTGTCTATGTCATGTTAGAGGTACATCAAATCTTTCCACTCAGGTTTTATTGATGGCTGATTCTTATTTGTGAATTAACAATAGGATCGTGCCCTTAGCAAATAATCTTAAGAGTTTTTTAAATGAAGAGGTTCCCAAATGTCTTTCCCACCTCAGCTTGGTGAGTTTTTATATGTAAGAGATATTTATTCGACTATTCTATAAAATTACTACATGCCGCCTGAGGCTTCTATATATTCCTGATGTTCTTTTCCATCATTCTTAAATGATAGAAATTGTGCCGTGCATCTGGGGAGGTGCACAGCAAGCTGTGTCCTAACTCAGAGCTGTTGGAATGTGGGTGTCGCAGCAAGATGCCCTGCGCATGGGAGCCGCAGCCCTTGATATATGAGAAAGGAGTACTGTCCTTCCATGGAAGGTGTGTCACAGAGGTTCACCAGATGAAACTGTGACCCAGCGTTTTTACTGTATTTTACATGTGCCTGTAAATTAGTTGGGAAAAAAACAAATGGTATCTTAACATGGTCCAAATTACCTTAAAAACAAATGTCGGTGACAGCCAGCTAAGTATCACCGAGCCACATCCTATCTGTGGTCTTATCTGTTTCTATTATTTCAAAACCATTTTATCATACACTACTGGGGTAAGTTGGTAAGTTGAAATGTGAACTTTTGTTGGGGAAAGAACAAACTATATAAATGTTTCCTTTTTAAAATTAGGATGCATGTAGTTAGCAAAAAAAAAACTTTCTTTAAAACAAAATAAACAAAAAAAATACTAGACAAGAATTGATAAATCTGATGATTTGTGGCAACATGTGCCGCCTCTCTGCTGCTGCTATTTCTGTGGTCCCTGATAAAAGCTGGTGGTTCCACAGTCTAGTGAGTTCCTATTCCCAGCTAAGGTAAAGTCCAGGAGTGCCACTGCTGTCCTAACCTCTTCATGGACATTGTTTACAGTGGCTTTGAACTTACTATGTACCATCCCTGTGTTGTGTCTTATCACATCATCTTATTTAAACAGCACAGCATGCCTGCAAAAGCTGTTTTTCCCATTTGATGTATATAAAGATTGCTAACATTTACAACAGTGACCAAGGTTAGAGTAAGTGATCTTTCTAACCTAAGTGTGATTAACTTCCTGATCACTATAAGTCCATCCATTAAATATGTTCATGATTTTTGACCTGGTAATTCCACTAAGAATCTGTCCTATTTAGAGACACACATAAACCTTTACATATCAGCACATTCAATAACATGTATACTGGTATACTGGTAGGAAAACTGAAACAATCAAAGTGGCCAACAAGAGGGAATGAACTTACAATTGATCTATGGTTCAGAATCATAAATTATATGTACCATGTGATCACTATTAGCTAGTCATGGCTCTAAGCATTTTATTTCTTAGCTCAATTAATCCCCACAAAACTGTATTATTCTCACATTTCATCTATTCTAAGACATCATCTGTAAGATGTTCCATTATTTTTAGCTCCACTAAGAAAACTGGCATCAAATAAGATATAGTACTTTTTTTTTTTTGGTATGTATTTGGTACAGGATCTACAGGGTCTCACTTATGTAGATCGGCCTCATAGTGATTCCTGTTTTCAGCCTCCCAAGTGCTGGGATTACAGGCGTGCGCCACCATGCCTAGTCTCAATTGCTGTCTCAGCTCACCCTGGGGGCAGGGCCAGCACAGCACCGCACGCCAGGGATCAAACCTAAGCAGGTACTTTAGTCTGCTGAGCTATCTAGCCAGCCCAAGACATAGTACTTTTTTATTGTGATGGTGTGAGACTTATTTTAGAGAAAATAAAACATGGAATAAAAGTTCATTTTAGAGCTAAAGGAATATTTAGTATAAAACATTTAAAATGTTTTAAATTGTAATATAAAATACATTAAAATGGGTGAGAAAATAGAGTTCTGTCATATAAAGTTCTGTCCACTGAAAAGATGGGAGGTGGGGGCATTGTTTTGTTGTTGTTGTTGTTGTTGTAAGTTTGAGGAAGTGGGGTTCAAGCTCTAATACGGACCTGCATTCTCCAGCCCCACTGAAGGGGTTTGTATCCTCTACGCTACCCTGTGAGATGCTTTGTGTTGATGAATTGTGCTGGCAACTTTTTATTTCCCTTACGAGTTTTTTCTAAGCAATTCATTGATGCTGTTCAGGAAATGCGAAGAATCAATTAGACGTGAACTCATGCAGCAAATATTTGCAGGTTAACATTTTACAACATAAACTCTAGCTTTTGGAATGGGACACTGGAGTTCTTAACACTTTGGCTTTATATACTCCAAACTAAGTCCTCTTTTTCTTTTTGAGACACTTAGAATTTCTAATGTTGGTCCAAGGATTTGATTCTCTTTTCAGAAGTATTTGGGAGTTTATGGTATGAGTTTAGGAATCTGCAATTTTCATAGCCTCTTCAATACGCTAAAGCCTAGAAATCACTGCAGAAGATCATGAGGACATGTATGTGCACATGTATGAGAACATGTATGTATCTACTTCTTAATGTACTTTTTTGAAGAGTTTGTCTGTCACTTGAATATATCTCATGTAATCCAGTTCTTGGTAAATAAGCACTGTTCTCTATAGAGAACATTTTTTTGATTATTTACACAATTTTTGACAGGTGTATATTAATTCACTTACATATTAATTGTGACCCATCTTCTAATAATTAAGCCTATGAATTCAGACATACGGCCACCAGAGAGAATTGTAGTGGACCCTTGGCTTATGAACTCAGTTCATTCACAAGGGCTGGTTGTAACTAAAGTAAGTTGTAAGTCAAAATTGTTTTTCCCATAAGAAATAATAACAATGTCCATAATGCATTCCAAACCTCCCAAAGCACCTCTTGACAAACTTTTCCATAATAAAATGGTTGTATAATGTGTACAGCTTACCAGAAATGCCAATTTTTTTCCTAGTGTACTCACCAAAAGTTATAAACTATGCGTAACTTACCAGAAACATCAATTTCATGCTAGACTCACCGTTCAAGTGGACCTCTTTGGCGTGCAGGAGGATGAAATGCAAGGTGTTTGTTGCTTGGAAGGAGCATCCTCTTCTATAACACAGTCAGAAATCTCTATCTCTGGTTTCGTTTTGCTCCTGGGCAGAGTCTGTAGCCCACTGGGATCTCCTTCTGGCTCACTAAGTTTCAACCTTTTTAGAACTAAAAACCTGGTCTAAAGTCTGTTTTGTCTTTTCTTTAACACTGTTTTTTTAAATGTAATTTTTTTGACCTTCTCTTCCTCCTTAGCTTCTTTTCTAGCTTTGTGGGGGGGGGGCATTTTGGCAACAGTAATTGTGGCCATTATATAAAGCACTGACCAAAATCACATCCACAAACACCCGCATCTGGGCTTAGATTGATCCTTCTATTTACGTACTTATGCTTTCCTGGTGTCATGTATCTTCATTTACAACCACACAAGCTGGTGGCATTTGGGTCCTAACTCAAAACTTTGGGCTTTTTCCCATCTTGCAGTATGACAGGTGAAAAAACAGAGAAGCCAGACACTAAAGAGAAGAAACCCGAATCCAAGAAGACTTCTGCCAGTGGTACTGGTAAAAAGGGTAAGGTGAAGGCAAAAAAGCCCATGAAGGGGCAGCCCCACTACACCCAAACCCTGTCCTGGTTAGAGGAATTGGTAGATGTTCCCAATCTGCTATGTATTCCAGAAAGGCTTTGTACAAGAGAAAGTACACAGCTGCTAAATCAAAGGTTGAGAAGAAAAAGAAGGAGAAAGTTATTGCAACAATCACAAAAACAGTTGGTGGGGACAAGAATGGAGGTACCTGGGTGGTTAAGCTTTGAAAAATGCCTAGATACTACTACCCTACTGAAGATAGGCCCTGAAAGCTTTTGAGCCATGGCACGAAACTCTTTAATCAGTGTGTGAGGAAACTTCGAGCTAGCATCATTTCTGGGACCATCTTGATCATCTTAACTGGGTGTCACAGAGGCAAGAGAGTGGTCTTCCTGAAGCAGTTGGCCAGTGGCTTGCTACTTGTGACTGGGCTTTTTAGCCTTAATTGTGTTCCTCTATGAAGAACACACCAGAAATTTGTCATTGCCACCTCTACCAAAATTGATTATCAGCAAAGTGAAAATCTCCAAACATCTCCTTGATGCTCACTTTAAGAAGAAACTGTGGAAACCCAGATACCAGTAGAGCGAGATCTTCAACACCAAGAGAGAGAGATACCAGATTTCAGAGCACTGCAAGGTGGATCAGAAAGTGGTGGACTCACAGATATTAGCAAAAATCAAAGCTGTTCCTCAGCTCTGGGGCTACCTGTGATCCGTTTTTGCTCTGACGAATGGAATTTATCCTCATAAATTAGTGTTCTAAATTTCTTACTAAGAACCTAATTAAATGACTGATACATTTAAAAAAAAAAAAAAGACTTTGGTCTGTAAGTTAAACCTAAAATTCCATTCAAATTCCAAGTGGTTCGTTTGTGAGGTCAATTGTAATTCAATGGTCCACTGTACTCAGTTTTTGTTCTTGCCATATTAGTTCCTGCACAGCTGCCGAAGTTTCGGGGTGGGCAACCAGAGGATGAAGAAATAAAGGTAAGAGCCAAAAGGCTGAGGTGAGGTGGAAAGGCAGAAGGCTGGGGTCAAGGGGAGAGCCAGAAGGCTGGGGTCAGGGGGAGAGCCAGAGGCTGGGGTCAGGGGGAGAGCCAGAAGGCTGGGGTCAGGGCGAGCCCTCCCTGCAGCTGGGAGAAAAAGAACTGCTCAACCACCAGTTTGTCTATACTCTCAGGAGGTCGATGTCAATTTCAATCTCTTTGCATAACAACTACCTATGTGAATCTGAGCTGACACAACTTGTTTTCCTGACCTGCAGGGGAGCTCTTTGTTCCTGGACCTGCCCTACCTCACCCAGAACAGCCTGTCTGAAATCAATTTCTAGCTTCAGCTGCTCCCTACACATTAGTATGGGAACCTCATAGGAAGGCTGACTTTAAAAACCAGGCTAAGCAAGTACATCGAGGAGAGCAAGGTGTAATGCAAAAATCATGCTTGTATACCTGCAATCATGGTCTTCTAAATGTGTACTGTTTCTTT
>NW_004524717.1:3173053-3188583 GCF_000260255.1 Octodon degus | reverse complement strand
TTTATTTTTAAAAAAAGGTAGAAAAAAGAGACAAGAACAAAAATTTAAGGTTTCTTGAAAGCAAGTTGTAATAGTCAATCATATGTTTAATCTTATATAAACTATATCTTAATCTGAGCAACAGATTTGATGATAAAAATAGATCATATATCTGGCCAGGGAGATAGCTCAGTGGAATTAAGTGCTTGCCTGGTAAGCACAAGGTCCGGAGTTTGATCCCTGGTACCACTCCCCCACAAAAAAAAGATAATATATCAACCATTATTGATCTGGTATTCTTATTTTGAAAATCTGTAACACATGGATTGTTGTGTGTTACCCTGTTTCTGTCTTTGTTTCTGATTTTTGTCCTTGCTTTTGTTTTTACTTTTCAAAATGAAATAAAATAAAATTTAAAAAATAAAAATAAAGATAAACACAAACCAGGCTTAATCCATGTTTGAAAAAAAATGAGCATTCCGTGGAATCCCTGAGATTCACAACTCAGCCTTGAAATTGACCTTTTACAGAGTCCTTCAAGATCTCCCGAAAGTCTCTGCAAACATGCTAAGCAGGTCACAGACTCTCAGTTGGGTATTTCCTTAAAAATGTCCTATGCTTTATCAAGTTCAGATATTTTTCCAAGAACATGAGAGTAAAATCACCTCCAAGAACTTGAGGGAGATTTGCAATGGGTTAATCCAGTTCACATGGTAAAAACGAAACCATGACCACAAAACTTACAATGCAATAAAGTGAATGTAATAAAAAGAGACGCTAAAGGAAACCGGAAGCTTTGGTATCTTAAAAAGAAAAACCACAGTGATTCGGCTTCAGCCTGTTGAATTGCTTACCTCGGTTTCTCCACGCAGACCTGGGGTTTCTGTTAGTAACCTGGGCCCTGTTCAGTTGAAAGGAAAATCCAGCCACCAACAAGGACTCCCAAATCTGTTCTCCTGCCCTGAAAACGTCACACTTCACGTTATGCCAGTTGTTTTACTATCAACTCTCACAGTTTTTTGACATTTAAACATTGAAATAAGAACAATTACTATATATCCTGGTGTCATAAATAATGAAACTAGATCTTAGAGGGATTAAATAGCTTTTCCAAATCATGCAATAAATAAAAGGAAAACAAAAAAAGGCATGTGGGTGTCATATGTCATAAAGCATGTTTATTCTTTTACTCCGTACATTCCATCTGCGGAGAAAAATGTAAACACTACAAAATTATCATATCTGATTTTGGTAGACTTGTGAGAATTAGACAGCAGCATTCTTTATCTCCAAGAGCCACATGCAATGAGCAGGATTTGGGGTCCAAAAAGCTGGGCTATAGACCTGCTTCCATCATTTGCTAATCATGTAATTCTGAGTCACCTCCTGGCCTCAGTCTCATCATTTATGAAGTGCAGGCACCGGGTGAGTTCACCTCCAATACCTTTGCTTTCTTTGAGACTTTGTCCACATCAACTGATAACAAAACTGGAGCATCTATGGCAGTGACGAGTATCTAGTCATCCGCAGTGACTTTTCCCTCATTGAGGGTTGGCGTCATCTACAGCACTATCTGTATGTAGGGGTCACATTCTCAGAAAATGAGCTCTGACCTCAGTGAGGTGGAAGCATCTCTCCACAGCCCTCTCATCGTTTCCTCCGCCTGTCCGCTTCCTCCCTGGCTCTTATCACAAGCTCTAGTCGTACAGGTATTAGCTAACTTTTCAGTGTCTCTCTTTCCCCAGTGAATCTACAGGTTCCTGGGTTTTGCACACAGCTATTCTGTTACCATTACATACTTCATATGCAAATATTTGTTCCATAAATGGATTCTTTTAAAATGATACCATAGTGATTGTTCTCATTTGCAAGGTTAATTGTGTTTACTTATGTATTTATTGATTGCATTACTTTAACATTCAACTACATCCCCAGCAATTTTTTTTTTTAATTTTTTTAAGATAATGTCTGGCTAAGTCACCAAGTTGCCTAAGTTGAGTTCACACTTCCAGAGTACTGATATTATAGATATTTATTGGCCACCTGTTTCTAAAATTTCACTTTAAGCAGGTATGTTAGTACACACCTGTAATGCTAGCACTCTGGAAGACTGAGATAGGAGGATTGTAAGTTTGAGCCCAGCCTGGGAAAACAGAACAACTTAGTGAGACCCTCTTTCAAAATTTAAAAAAGGGAAAATGGCTGGTGATATACCTCAGGGCAAAGGACCTAGGTATCATCTTCCTCCCTACTTTTTTCTTTCTTTTCTCTTGATATTGGGGATTAAACTCAGAAATCCTCTTGCACCCAGCTACAGTCCTAGTCCTCCTTTTCCATTCTGTGAGACAGGATGCCAACGATCTTGCCTGACAGATAATAAACTTTTTTTTTTCTGCTTGTTTTGAGGCAGAGTCTTGCTATGTAGTTCCACCTGTTCTTGATCTCACTTGCGAAAATCCTCCTGCCTCAGCCTCCTGAGTGCTGGAATGATGGGTGTGTGCTACCACAATGTTGTGTCTTACAAAGAAAACCAGATGGATGCTCACTAAGATGGTATGCACGAGATCAGAACTGGGAGTCAATGTTATCTCAATTTTCTAGACTGTCTTTGCTAAACATGAATTGCTTTACAATCAAATTTAAATTAAAAACATAGAGCATGAAGTCTGGAGGTGCTTGCCATTGGTGTTTTTCTGGGAGCAGTTAAGGCTTTGCCCACACACTGGGCAGCTGAAACTTCCTCATATTTAATTCCTAGAGCCAAGAATATGTTGTCTTTAGTCCTACCATTGCCCCAGGTCTATAAATCCGGGCTTTGGGCCTGGAGCTGTAGTGATGATGGGCAGGTGTTCCTTTCACCAGAACCACCTTGGTGTGGGTTTCAAGCAAGCTGGGATAGGGGGCAGCCTGGTGTGAACTGGAGCAGGCTGCAGGTGGAAGTGGGGAGGGATGGTGGGTGGCTTACTGGTATGCTCAGTGGCCGGGTCATGGTGTGTAGTCCACACCCAGAGTAGTCCCCAGAATCTAAGTGTGGTGGATAGCTGACTGGTGGTCAACTTGCTATACCCAGCTGAATTGAACTAATGTGGTACTGGGTGTGGAAGGCCACTGAGGATTGTTGACAGCAGTATAAGAGGCAGAACAGGAAAAGCTGTCAGTATGCTGTTAGGGATGCTCTTTGGAGAAGCTGTTGGAACATTTGGTTTTCCTAGGCTGTTCTACTGGAGGACCTTGTCATGCTGGCTTTCCTGATCATCTTGGCTATTCTTGTTGGAGGGGGAGGAGCTCAGGACCTTCCTTGTTGCTGAGATTTACTACAGTTCCTTGTGAGGGAACTCTGGTCCTCATCTTAAGCATTGCTTCCTGGCTCCGGAGAAGACAGTGCACAGCTCAGCCTCGTGGAGAAGCTTGTTGAGTTGGCTTTCCTGAGGAGAACGCAGCTTTCCTCACTGCTGGAGGAGCTCAGGGCCTCACTGATGCTGAGGATGGTTATGGTACCTTTGGGGAGCTCTGGTGCTTACTTTGAGCATTGCTTTCTGGCTCCAGTGCAGATGCCTCAGCCTGCAAGCACGGATCCTTCATCCCACTGGCATAGACTTCCTAGCTTCCACCACTAGCCTTTGGGCCCTTCTAGTACAGATCCATGAAGCAGGCCTGCATGGGACTCTGTTGTGAGCTCTAGGTCTCCAGTTGAGATTTGTGGGAGGCATTGTTATGAGGATCCAGGCCCTCAGCTGGATTCTTTAGTTTTAGTGTATGAACAGATTTCCTGTACTCCTTGTTTATAATTCTTTGGGTGATTCATTATAAAATGTGTCCTATATTATATTGTTCCCTTTTCAAGAAGCCCCTAACCACAACACTAAACATTTTTTTAATGAGTGTGTGGTTTCAAGAATATAATAATTAAATGGCTACATATTTTGAAAGCAATGAAGGTGGGTCAGAATTTGGGCTTTGTGTATTATCTTGCATAGCTTATCTCTAAATTTCAGGTACATTAAATATAAAATTAGATTACTTTTAGCAACTTTCAGGATAATTGTATCAGTAATCATCAGTAACCAATGAATGAAAATGGTAGTTTTCAAAAGCATTTTACCACCTTGTCAACACAGGTATAACTGATTTTACCTTTCTCCTCCTGTGTAGCTTGTGGACACATCTGATATTATACAAAGTACAGTGAGGGCTGCAGAGATAGTTCAGTGGTCTAAGCACCTGCCTAGGCAAGCGCAAGGACCCAGATTCAATTCCCAGTACCGAATGGGTACCAGAATGGGGTGTGGTGGTGCGCATCTGTAATCCCAGCACTGGGGAGGCTGAAACAGGAGGATCACTAACAGTCTGAACTGTGTAGTGAGATCCTGTACCAAATATATAAAAGTAAAATGAAAACAGCATGACTTTTCTTTTTTTCTTACACAAAGAAACCAAGGCTGGGTAAGTTGAAGTGACTTGCCCACGGTTACAAGGTCAGAGAATGTGGAAGCAGAGGTGTACATCCCAGAAGTACTCTTTGCACTTGCCTTGTTTTTCCCCATAAAATAGTCCCCTCATGCTTTTGGAACTCCACACTTTAGGGGTCCAACCCTGCCTCCACTGCAGGAGAGTTTCCAAGGTGCCTCTTGAGAGGCAAATGGAAAGCACTGTTCTGGAAACCATGCCACCAGCTGGAGTTAGCATTCTGTGTGGAAGCACCCCTCCCACTGCCTCAGACCATTAGCCCTGTGGCCCATCCAGACTGCATGAGTAGCTGGGGTCTGACAGCCCTCTCCCCTGGACGCTGCCGTGCGCTGCCGTGCGCTGCAGTATGAAGCCGCCACACTACCTCCTTGAAGCAGGCTACGGTCCACGGTGGGCCAAGAGTTGCTATGTCATTAAAAATGAGAAAGAGGAAGGTGTGATATCAAAAGGTTTACTTATAATTTAAAATGTGATAAAACGACCAAAAAAGCAAATGATGCCCCAAAACAGACGTGTGCTGGTAAACATTTAACCAGCAACTCACTGAACACCCTGCCCTGACCTGTAGCCGCTGCTGCTGCCGTCATCTCTATGAATGCTTCCACCAGTTTCAAGCCATGTAAGCAGCATCGGAAAGAACTGCACCGCGGTTGTCTTTCCACCACACCATGAGTGCAAACACAATAGTGATGGGGTCCTATGCGACAGTATAACAATCAGGAAGTGCTACTTGGTATTTATTGTCTTTAATATATATTTTATTTACTTGTAATTTTATGCACCTTTTTTTTTTTTTTTATAAAATGGTGACCAAGAGATGGAGGGGAAGGAGACATGAAAAGAATTAAGATGTGCCGTGTATGTGTATTGGCTCCTCATGTGGAATGTAATCGTCATGTGCTGCACACATGTGCTAATAAAAATCAAAACTCAAAAAGCAAATTTAAATATCCTTTGTAATACCAATTCTGATTAAAGCTAGCCTATATTGCATCAAGTGAAGATCAGTTTAAATTTTAATTATTTTGTGAATTTTCTAATAACTTTACAGATCTTGGAAATTTTTTTATGGAAAGCTAACAAGTTTATCCATGCATACCTAAGTGCCTACGATTAGAGAACTCGATTGTACAGATGCACCCCTGTAGATGTTCATCTTATGAAATGAAGACATTTGTTTAGCTTTCCAAACAATGGTGATGATAATGGCTCCTTTTAACCACCAGCTCTGGCAGGGCCTGAGGAGTTCAATACTAGCCCCCAGAGCTGCGGTGAGTGCCACTGCCTGTCAGAGTCTAAGGGTGCACACGCAGTCTAAGACGGGGGTTGGCCTGCAGTCCTGTGGCGCTCAGGACCAGTGGAAGAGTAATTCTTGGGGACGCTCTGGGGACAGGCCATGTCCCCAGCAGCACCTCTGCTCACCT
The DNA here is from genome assembly GCF_000260255.1 of Octodon degus. NCBI lineage: Eukaryota > Metazoa > Chordata > Mammalia > Rodentia > Octodontidae > Octodon > Octodon degus. The sequence continues at coordinate 3,182,713 of NW_004524717.1, read as the reverse complement.
GCATCATTGCCCTGAGGGCTTCGTGCCAGGCTCCAGTGAGAAGAGACAGGGCACCCATTTGGGTTCTGAAGGTCCTGAGCCTTTTTAGGTTAAAAGTAGTTGACTCACAGCTGAGGCAGCTTGGGCTCATGTCTCCCTTCCTGGATGCAGCTGAAATCTCTCTGAGCCCCAGCCCTCCTGTTTCCAAGTGGAAGATCTGGTCACCTCCTAAAGCTCTTGGGCCTCTTGAGTAATGGCCCAGAGGCTGAGCCTGAATAGGAAAGTTCCCTCTGAGGAGGCCTAGGAAAACAACTGAGGTGTTTCCCAATCTGCTGAGGGCAGCCCTGCCCTCCTTGCCTGGGCCTAACACGTACTAGCTGTGCACAGAGGCGCCTTTGCTGTGACAGGTCTGTTATGGAGACCACAATTAAGGAATACTCCACGAGGAGTTTCCATTTGGCAGGTGGATCAGAAGTCCGGAGCAGTAGTTTCTGTTTTCAAAATGTGGTTCACGAAGCTTAGATCGGGGGAAGTCACAACACTAAGCGAGTAAAACCAAAAGCACACATTTACACCAAAGAGTGAGATTTAAACACTTGGAGAGACCTGAAGTTTAGCCTTCTGAGCATGAGAACAAATGGTCTCCATTCACACCCAGACTCAGTGTACCCACAGCCCTCACGCCCATAAAGACAGCAGCCACAGCTGAGTGCACCTGGGAAGGCCCCTTCCCTTCCCTTCCAAAGGCCTTGGGATCTTTGCTTCCCTTCCCCCACACACAGCCTCCATCTCTGCCTGGTGCCTCCATCTCCCCTGTTTGGTGGCTGATCCCACTTCGCACAATGAGGGAGAAAGATGGTTGGTACAGAACTGTCCCAAGCAAAGTCCCAAGTAAAAGCAAGGAGAAAGGCTGAAAGGATTCCCCTTTCATCCTGGCCCACACTCTGATGAGGTGGTCCTGTAGGGGACCAGAGGCAGAGAGCACTGTTGGGGGGGGGGGGACACGGGGGATGGGACCAGAGTCAGAGCACTGTAGCAGCTGAGGGTGACTTTTTGCATATCAATGAGCCCCAAGCATTCTAGCAGTGCTCACTCCTACATCCCCAAAGTGGGGCAGGTAGGGCTTGAGGTCTCAAGGCCTGCTGCCTTTGCAGTCACTTCTGGAGTGGCTTAGAGGGCTTACCCCGCAGAGCAGAACCTCATGATGTATCCTGTAGCCCCCACGGGTCTGATGGATCTTGCTGATCCAGTCTCAAATGGCTGCAGAACAGCTGCTCCTGTGGAAGGACAGGGCTCCAGTCTGAGCTAGAGGAAGTGGCTGGTATTTCATATAGCAGAGGAGAGTGGCTGGAGGCCAAGGGGCAGTCAGGGGCAGAGGCAAGGCATTGGTGGGGAGCATTGGCTCCCACCCTGAGAAGGCAGCCCTGAATCTCATCTCCATGCATTTCATCCTTGGAGCTGGTGGTCCTTTCCTGTGGTAGCCAGGCCAACTGCTTGAATAAAGTGTACATGTTCTGCATACTGTAGCTTTGCCATTTCCAAACACCAAATATGAAAAAGTTTAATCATATTTGAAATTCACATGTTATCATAACTTACATATGCCCAAGAAAGAAAAAGGGTGATTGGCTATTTAAAATCTGGTTTCAGCTGCTTAAAATTTTTAACGTGATAATCATTTTATATTTATTACCTATCAGGCTCTCATCTGAAGGCTATAATTAGAAGTGTGATGAGATCATTATTCAAACATCTTAGTAAGCATATAGTGCCGTTTCAACATAAAGTCATGTAGGAAAATGTTAATGCTTATGCAATCAGGCTCAAGTTCCTCTTAACTTTAAAAGTAGATCCTTTAAACTGGGGATAGGGGCCAGGGAGATGGCTCAGTAGAATAAGCGCTTGCCTGGCAAGCACAAGGGCCTGAGTTCCATCCCCTGTTCCACAAAATAAATAAATAAAACAAACTGGGGATGATGGTACATCCCTACAATCTCAACACTCTGGGAAGCTGAGGCAGGAAGATTACAAATTTGAGCCTAGCTGGGGCAACTTACCTGCTTAGAAATACCCCTCTAAACATAAATAAAAAAGGGTTGGGGATGTAGCTCAGTACAAGACCCTGGGTTTAATCCCCAGGACCAAAAAAAATTCAGTAGTTATCTTTCTTTAATATTATTTTGTTATAATTTAAAAAAGAAAACTGAGCTGTACTTTTCATCAAGCCCTATGCAGATATCTATTTCAGTTAATTTTACTTCTAAAATTCTGTATTTTACGAATGTGAAAAAAGACAAGGCATTAGTGCATTACATTTATTAATATCTAGCCACACTTACAATTGCATGGGTTATTGGGCAGTCCAGATAGCATACTTACTGTCATATTTTTCTGGCAGGAGCAAATTAATTTGGATTCCCAAAGTACAGATTACAAACCTGTTGTCCCAAACTGAGAGAAGTAAACCTCTTTAGGTAAAGGGCAATCGGTTGCAGTCCAAAAATTCATTTTGCAGGCTGCAAACAGCTTCAGGACAGCAGGCATTTTTTTTTTTTTTTCCGGTGGGGAGGCGGGTGCATGTTTACCCTTTAAAGTGTCTTTTGTAATTACCCGCCCCCGCTCCCCAGCATTGTATACACTGGCTCACCGATGCATTTAAAATGCACTTTCTTAGCATGCAACCAAGAGAAAAGGGTTGCCAGTTTTAGCATGAGGCTTAGGGAGAGCTAGCCCAAGAAAGATGCAGCTAGGCTGCATGCGTTTCCCTTCTTCTCAGTTTCTTTCTTCCTGGAGTCTGTTTGGGTGGCCAGAAGAATCTTTTTGTTAGACTTTAAAAATATTTTCAAGTAAATTCTCTGAATTCACCCCAGCAGATGAAATGTGCTATTTCGTAAATTCGGAGCAGCCAGAGAGCACTCCAAGAGAGGACAACAGTTGACCAACTGAAAGTGCAGCTATATTTGGGAGCCCTCTGTAGGAAGTAAGGCTAATACTTAGTTCCCAGAAGATTAGGTGTGGTTTTAATGAGATCATTCAAAGAGGCGGGGAGGGGGGTGGTTCCACGGTTCTATTTTTAAAATGCTTATAAAGTTCAGTCTTTGTTGTCCAAAGGCAGCGAGTGAGAGAGATATCCCTCAAGTTACAATTACAGGTAACAACCTGAGCTAACCTAATTTCCAACGAAAAAGTTCAAGGGCACTGACACTTCCGCTGGAGCCCCAACGGGACACTCTGCGCCCAGTTCCACCGAGTGGGCGTCCACGTTTACCCAGCTCTATCCGCTGAGTCGGGGAGGCAGGGTTGATGGAAACTGCTCTTCCTACCTCCAAGAACCTGCAAGGCCAAGCCCCTCCAGGAGGGATTCCCTATGAAACACCACTCACCCAGCCTTAGTGTACATAGTTACTTGGGGAGCTTGGCGTGGAGGCATTCGCCAATCACGCCAATCTGTGAGGCCAAGACCTTAGGATGGCAAATTTGAGCCAGCGTAGGCAACTTAACTGATGCTCTGCCTTAAAATAAAATAAAAACGGGCAGGGGGTGTGTCTCAGTGCAAAGGCCCAGAGTTCTGTCACCAGTAAGGGGGTGGGAGGATTTGGGGGTCCATTCTTGCGGTGTTCGGCGCCACTCAAGCTTGCCTGGATATGAGGTACGTTTCCAAAAGGCGGGCTCTGCTTCTCACCTAGCTGGCCCCCGTTTCCAGCCCTTCTCTAGGGCTTTCCTTGGTTCCAAGAGTGTTTTGCTCCGCATAAGTGTGCCGCGTTGAGCCCTGGTGCTGAGGGAGACCGGCGCGAGGCGGCGCAGACTTGAGTCTTAGTGTTGGGTCTGCGCAGTGCCTGCCCCCCCCATCCCCCCAGCCCAACGCTCCTCAGTCGCTAGGACCGACAGGACGCCGCTAACCTACCTCAGTTCTCTGACCTCGGTGCAAGCGCTGGATACTTGGGGACTTGGAGGGAGGTGGAGAGGTAGGGGCGTGGCGACTCCCCAGAGTTCGGGAGATCTAGCTGTGTGGATTCTGTGCAGAGGGGCGCTTTTTCCCTAGCACTCTGTTATGGCGTCACCTTGACTACGCTTTGCACTCGGAGGAAAACCCTGATTAGCTGCGGGGGCTAAAGGTTAGGGGAGACCAGGCAGGTACACTTCAGACTGGGGCACTGCAGGAAGCAACCGGTTCCAACCAGACAGTAAAGATCTCCAGGATCCCTCTTCCCACTGCTGCAACCTCTCCGGAGTTTTGCACCAGAGTCACTGATCTTAGATTTGGCTGAGTGGACCTAAGCCAATCTGGGCGGGGCCGAGCCGTCCTGCCCGTAACAGATGCACTCAGGACGCGGTTCCGAGAAGTCCAAAGCCCCAAGCCTCCCGTGGCTCAGCTGGCAGCAGGCAGCAGGCAGCCTGGTTCTCCCGGGTGTGAGGTGCACAGAGCTGGCGCCAGGGACGCGGGCGCAGGTCAGAGCGCGCGGGCCCCAAGCTCTCCCGCTGGGATCGCACATTCCACTGCGCCTTCCGGCGCCCTTGGCTGCGGGTCCTGGAACGCTCTGCGCGGCCCCCGCGCTCCATCCTGGCTGCTGCTGCCCTCGCGCCCCCCATCCTCTACGGCCTCAGCGGACTTCTCCCAACACCCCGGAATCCCGAGTCCGGGTCACCGCAAGGTCCATGTCCTCCCCGCCCACCCTGCGCCAGGCTCCACCCACCCCCGCCTCAGCCCCGCCCAGGCCTCCGGGGGCCCTGAGGCGGGGGGGGGGGGGGGGGGGGGGGGGGGGCGCGGAATTTCCCAGCGCGGGGGTTCAGGCTTGCCGGAGCCGGGCAGTGTCTTTCTGTTTACGGAGAGAAAAGGGAAATGGAAAAGGCGGGGAGGCGGTGGCTGGCGTGCGCAGCACCGCCCCTGGGCCGGCTTAGACGCTGTGAGTCCTGGCCACCGAGGACGGCGCCCGTACGGGTCCTCACTGCTGCCCGCCGTCCTAGTGCTCCGCGCTCCACACCGCGACCCCAGGCACGCCCGGAGCCACGGGGTCGCGCGGAGGCCGCAGGTAACGCGAGCAGGGAGACCGGGCGTCTTTCGATTCACTTCCTTCTTCGGCCCCGTGTGCCCACTCGGAAGCGGAGGTGTCCCCGACAGAGGGGCAGAGCTGTGGGCGGAGGGAGGCGGGGTGCCCGTGCCCCGCGCAGCTGCTTTTAGGTGCCAGGCTCGGGTCGCCAGCTGCAGGCGGGCACAACTGGAAAGCACCTTGCGCAAGGGTCTCACGAGGTGTGGAGTCGAGGCTCCGCCCCCTGCCTCCTCCTTCCCGGATCCCGGGTTACCCGGCAGTGCTGGGCTGGCAGCGCGCGAGGAAGCAGGGAGTCGCTGTCACCGCGCCTCCGGCCGGGACGCCGGTGCGACGGCCGCACGCTCCTTGCCGAGCCTCGGTAAGTGCGCCTGGGCAGCCTCGGGAATGAGTGTTTTTATAAGTGTACTCGCTCCTCGGCTTTAAGGACCTCCTGGAAGGGGTTAGAGGAGCACCTGGTGCTGGGAAAACCTGACTAAAAGGCGGCTCTAGATAAAGATGCTAATACAGCACCTTCACAGACTCGAGGCTAAGTTCTGACTGCGTCTGTCGTGTTCGTTCCTGCTGATGCCCCAACTCTCTGGTGGATTGAAGTTGTGCGCAGTAATTCTGGAAGGTGCCCTGAAGGAGTTGGAGAATATAATAGTTGAGGCATCTAGAAATTTTGCAGCAGAGTGACTTTGATTTGTAAGGCTGGAATGCATGGAGAATATAATAGTTGAGGCATCTAGAAATTTTGCAGCAGAGTGACTTTGATTTTGTAAGGCTGGAATGCATCATTCTTGAGCTTTTCGAGAACAAAAAATGACCCTCATGGTCAGTGCAGTATTTTGGCAGAAAAATCTTATTAATGGGAAATAGTAGCAGGCCCAATCACCCTTGGTAGGCATAAACTTCTGCCTGTAACCTTGGCTTTTTCATTCACACTTGCCTGACCAAACACAGGTTTTATGTATACTCGTGTTTGTTTTTATTGATAGTCTCTGAAATATTTGGAAGTAGCTTTGACTGTCATGGTACATCTCTCCATTTCTAAAATGGGCTACCTCTCTCTGTATCAAGAAGTAGGAATTTTATGCGTTTTTTTATTGCAAACTTTGTTGGGCACAATCATACTAAAAGCCTTTGCTGTTAAATCAGAATGTTTTCACCATCTACACTTTTTCTAGGTAGGTATTGATCCTGTGTAACTCAGAAACCTGAGCTTATAGTCCGCTTAATTACAAGATGGGAAAGTGCTGAGATCTTTTGATGGAGTGCTTAGCATACTGGTCATGGGGTTTCAGTAGCGCAGGTTTGTGTGGCAGGAGCCTTGTTGCTAAGGAGTTAAGCAAACAGTGTAGACAAACTCACTGTCCAGCATTCCACCTCACAGGTCCTTTTCTTTGTTGGTTCCCTATGTGTGTAACCTCCTAGGTGGGCGATGGCAAACATTTTAGAGCTTTCAGTGATACAAACGGGCCACCACCATATGTGTAGTAGCTTTGCCACCGGTGTCCAAGGTTTTATGCATGAGTGCTTGAGGCTTTCTTTCTACAGGATTTGAGAAGCAAAACCTGTCTTTCCTCCCTAGATTCATTAAGTGAATCTGAGTTCTTTAGACACTTCTACTTCTTTCTCTCTCTTTTTCTTTCAAAGTCTTATTAGCACTGGGAAGTTTATTTGCTTCCCATTTGTCCATTTGATAAGTCAGTCCAGGAGCTTTTGGTTTTTGCAGTCAGTGAGGCTCCTAAATTAGACTTTTTTTTTTTTTTTGTAACTTCTGTTTTTCTAGTAAATTCTACAAGTAGAAACTGCAACTACATGGCTTGGTGAAACCGAAGTCAGATGTTCTTTCATTAACCTAAAAAGTTCCCTTTGTAATGCCACAAATGTCAAAACTTGAATCACAGCCTCCACAAAGGTGCAGGAGATGTGTGAGAGGGAACTACCTCAGTTTGTAGATTTAAGTGTGGTTGATAACAGCTATCAAAGCTCCTGGAAGGTTTCTGCCCCCTCCCCCCATTTCTTAGTTTAGACACAATCTTAAAGGCTTACTGTGAAGAAGCTGAGGAATAGGTACCCACATCCCTTTGCAGATAAGAGAAAGGAGGTTAATACAATCATCTGTAAAGCTAGGTCAACTCAGTACTTTTTTCTTTCATGCACACAAAGTAGCTACAAGTGACACAGTTGACATTGTACATCCACCTTGGGCGCAGATACTCGCTCACTCCTCTCAACTGCTGAATCCTCTTGAACCATTCATCGAGGTGGTAGATTCCATTTTGCAAATGGGGAAAGTTGAGGTACTGAGCTATTAAGATGATGCTTACCCAGCATCATGCAGATGGTAAAAGGAGGGTGGTCAGGTTGAACCCTGAGTAGACTGAATCTAGAGGACTATTAGACTGCAGGATGGATGCTAGACTGCTTTCCAGATTCAGTTTGTACAGCAGAGAATGACCCTCTAGTACATTCAGGGTGACAGTAAACTGTGTGACTCTTCTTTGTGCAGGTGGCACTGCTGTGGAGCATTTCCTACAGCTTGGAACTGAAGCTGTGATCCATCTTGATTAAAGTGTATGGCTTTGTCCTGTCTGTTAATGTTTCAACTGTTTTACAAATTCCCACTGCTGGGAATCAAACCTCAGACCGGGAGCAGGCTAAGTAAGCACTATCCCACTAGTTTCCAGGCCAGCTTGGACTTATAATATCCTAAATGATCTTTCAGAGGGAGACTGTACTCTTGGGAGCTCCATGGCTTAAGTAGACAGATAAGCTTCGCAGTTGTCTTACATCTCTTAGATCCTATCATCTTTTTTCCTTTGTAGTGCAGTGGAGTTGTTCTGAGGTCCAAAGGGGCAGTGTCTGTTTTCCCCCTTTGTTTCCTCTTTTTCTTATTTACAGATCCACAAGTGCTGTGCCTGCTTGTGTAGACCTGAAATGCCATTTTGGCTAAACGTAGTCAGTTGGTCTTCATGCATGACTTGCTCATGGTGGGTTTTACTTCTTCAGTCTCTGTCTACTACAACCCTTTCTGGAGAGTCATTGATCTAGATATTAAAATAATTTTCTGAGATCCTTGGGATGTTTGCTTTGCACTGTTAAAAAATTCTGGTCTTGGAGGAGACAGCTGAATCACAGGTCAAAAAAATCCTGTCCTTTCTCACCCTCCTCACCGAGCTCCAGGCCCTTTCCTGCCTGTGAGTAAGTGATTCAGCTAACTCATCTGCCCAGAATGGTTTCTGCAACTGCCATCATCGCTTTTCCTAGATTAAAATCTGTTTTATATGCTTCTGCCCTAAGCATTTATATTTTATTATTATTTTAATCTCTGATTTATTTATTTAGTACAAGGTCTCACTACGTAGCTCAGACTCATAGTGATCCTCGTGTCTCATCCTCCCTAGTGCTGAGAATACAGGTGTGCACCACCACACCTGGTTTTAGTGGCCAGCACTGCATGCACTGGGGTTCTGGGGCCAGTGCGGCACGTGGTACCAGTGATTGAATTCGTGTCCTTGCGCTTGCCAGGCAGGCACTTAGACCATTGAGCTATCTCCCCAGCCCAGCATGTGTATTTTGTTTGTCAAGTTAGCTCCTAAGTTTAGTCAAGCAGTTCTGGCTTTAAAGTTACCCTGGGTCTAAAACCTGTGATTCTTGCAGGGAGAATTGCTGCTCTGGGGAACAACTAGATTGTATAACATGGGAAGCTGGCAAGAGCAAGGTCCTGAGGTCTTCAGAGATTCCTGAGCTGCGCTTTATTTATGTTACTGTGTGGTGAAAGTTTGTTTTTAGTAGCTAGAGCTGATGCCACAGTGAGTAACCAGCAAGCTGTCTGGAGCTCAGGTTTCCCCCTGCAAAGTTAGTGGCACTAAGGATTATCTGAGGTCTCTTTCAACTTGGCAGCATCTGTCCGCTCGAGCTCACACACACTGTTGACAGGGGACCCTGGCTTTATCAGCAAAGGCACAGGGAGCTCTGTTCCCAGTCCTTCCTCTGCACTTGCAACTGTCTTCAACTGTAGATGCCAATACAGTGAACAAAGTATCCGTGTTTCCTTTTGTAGACTCCAGAAAGTGCCACAGGAATGGAGTACATGAGCACTGGGAGTGACAATAAAGAAGACATCGATTTTTTAATTAAACATTTGAATGTGTCGGATGTCATAGATATCATGGAAAATCTTTACACAAGTGAGGAGCCAGCAGTGTATGAACCCAGTCTGATGACCATGTGTCAGGACAGCAATCAGAACAAGGAGTCCTCAGAGTCTCTGCTGCTGAGTGGCCAGGAGGTGCCTTGGTTGTCATCGGTCAGATACGGAACCGTGGAGGATTTGCTCGCTTTTGCAAACCATATCTCCAACACCGCAAAACATTTCTACAGACACCGGCCCCAAGAATCTGGAATTTTATTAAATATGGTATGTTTTTTTTTTTTTTTCTGTTCCGTGGAGCACTGTGTGATTAGCTTTATTAATGTGCCTTCTTTTTATGCAGAGTGGCATTTCATTTGGTGTATATTGATTGCCAGGTACAATCTCTAAAGGGTAATTATTGGGCTGGGGAAAATAGCTCAGCAACATAAGTGCCTGCCTGGCAAAAGCAAGGTCCTGATTTTGATCCCCAGCACCAAAAAAAAAAAAAAAAAA
>NW_004524717.1:3170160-3172873 GCF_000260255.1 Octodon degus | reverse complement strand
AAGAAAAGTTCCATTTAAACCATCTTGACCACAATTAAGGAACAGTACCATAAATAGCTAATGAAGTGTAATTTATTTTTATTTATTTATTTTTTTGCCTAGCACATGCTGGCCAAGTATCCTACAACTGAGCTAGACCCTCACTTTGAGAATATATTTTAATTTACCAATTAATTAAAGAGTTTAACCATTAGCATAGAAAAGAAAGGCTTAAAGAGACTACTTCAGCTGAGGAGGAATATATACTTTGTTAATACTTTTGAAGGCTAAATTAGTCACATCTGTCCTACCACATCTTGAAGTTAATAGTTAAGAGTGGATAAATTCAGTTTTTCCAAAAATATAGTTTTTAGATAGCTATCCACTGATGTGCTGTTTTTAATTGGCAAAACAAACGTGACAAATAAGGTATTAATTTAGTTATCCCAGGCATGCAAATAATTCCCAAATATTGTGACAGCTCTTGGTTGCCACAATAGTCCACCAGGTGACATGTTTGGGTGTACCTCCCTTCTGTCAGTGTGTCAGAGGTGAGTGTGGGTGCTGGATAAAAGGTGATCTAAGTTTTTAAACAGAACAGCTTGCAGGGGAGTGGGAAGTAACTTGCAAAACTCGCTTCTTGATGAAAGTGACTCTGTCCTTGGTTCATCTAAGCGGCAGAGTGGCCAGTACCGGGGCAGCCTGTGCCCACCTAGCAGAGTTGGGATAAAATACTTAATTATTTTGGGGTGGTTTTTTTTTTGTGTCTGTGTGTGCCACATTCGTTTAATGAAAAACAATACTATAATTTAGGTCAGCTATGTGGCAAGTTATTTTGTTCAACTGTTTGTGGAGTGAGAGAACATTTAGCATTGTTGTGTGACTTCCTTGGGCCGCATGTACCACATGGCGCTACACACTGAACTGTAGAATATTGCTTCCTTTAGGAAATAGGAGCTAAGTTCAAACCTGATTTCCTTAAGTAACGTATAGCTGTAGCACTCTGGCTCAAAATTATATATGCATATTTATATATGATAAATATATATAATGGTAAGCATAATTTTATGTATTTCTCTCATTTGTTACATGTTTGTTACATTCAGATACATTATTCTAGCTTCTAAATCTATCCATAGGTAGTGGGCCATCCTGTGGCACTGATAAGCAATAGGCCATGTGCGCAAGGAAGGCTATAAGAAACAGAGAGACGGAGCTTCTTGAAGATCTTTAGGAGCAGGGCCAGAAAAGCTAGGCTAGAAAAAGAAACGAGCCAGTAAAAGGAAGTGAAAATTTTCATCAGCAAGGGGTGAGAGTAAAATGCTGTTATTTCCTGCCAACAAGTCTACACTGTGCAGAGGAGCAAATGCTTGCTAAAAAGAAAGTTTAGTGATGGGACCTATCACCATGGTAGGGATCTTGAAAACTTCAAAATTCTTTTTTTTTTAATTTTTAAAATGACCAAGTACATAAACTGTAAGCAAGAAAACTGAAAGAAACTCAGAGTGAAATAAGAAGATGACTCTTAGAATCCAGAGGTCTGTAGGTCTGACTTCTCCAAGCCAGGGGTCAGGGCTATGGGGAGTTTGGTTGACTTTGCTGATGCAGAAGTTAAAGATCGAGCTGATCTTGGGCCTGGCAGGACATCTCACAGCTCTGCGTTCTTGGCAGCAGCCTAGCGCTGGACTTATCATCTCTGACAGTTCTCCACTGTAAGGGATGAGACTGGCTTTCTGCCTCCTGTCATCCTGTGTAGCTTGGTGCTCTTTGGAGGCCCATGCTGTGGTCCAGGCCTTTCCCATCTTGCCCTCCACCTACTACCCTGTCAGTGCTTTTTTGCTTTTGGATTTTATTTGCTGTGTTTGTCTCGCTGCATTAGAAAATCTTATACCACACAGCTTGGTTCCAAGGTAAAATGTACCTATCAAATGTACTTACACAGTGGGGCCAGAGAGATGGCTCAGTGGAATAAGCGCTTCCCATGCAAGCGCCTGAATTCAATCCCTGGTTCTGCAAAAAAAAAAAAAAAGTGTACTTACATGGGGATGGGAAGCTTCTCCATGTCACCCGTTCATGTGCTACACATAGGTGGGACAGCTGTAGTGTGTCAGTGCTTTTCCAGGTAGAGCTTTGGCTCCTCTGTGCTTTGGGAAGCTTGCTGCCCAGTGTAGACATGGGACAAGAGAACAGGCAATTGTAACACAGTATGCCATGCCCTGAGCAGCTGCATCCTGCTAGTCTGGAAATGCCATGGCAGGGCACTGCACACGGTCATGAGTGTGGGTAGGGCGAGAGGAGAGTGTCAGCCTGGGTTCCCAGGAAACATTGGTGCCTAGGCCAACCAAAGTCTGAACATTGCATTGGAGTCAGTCAAATGAAGTGGGGCATATTGCGGACGAAGGAAACAGCATGTGAAAAGGCCCAGAGGCTCCAAGATCTGGTGTGCTCATTCGGCTAACAATCACAGCACCACAGAGTTAATTAGATAGGGTGGGGAGGCAGGAATTATCACAGTATCCCAGAGCACAGGTGTGTTGAGTGCTACTCTTCTGTGTGCATGTGCTGCATTTCTAAAAATAATGCTTGTTGTGGATCTACCAAAATCCAGGCAAGGAACTGTGTAGGACTAATTTAGGAATTGCCTTAAGTCAGAGCACTACAAATTATTTCTAAGTTAGGCTGATTTATACCCTGGCATCAAATGTGTTGCCCTTAAGTCTTTTTTTTTTTTTTT
>NW_004524717.1:3141463-3170060 GCF_000260255.1 Octodon degus | reverse complement strand
TTTTTGCGGAACTGGGGATTGAACTCAGGCCCTTGTGCTTGCCAGGGAAGCGCTTATTCCACTGAGCCATCTCCCCAGCCCCATACTTTTTTTTTTTTTTTTTAAATATATGCCCTTAACTCTTGATGAGTGTATGCTAAGCTGTAAGATCCCAAAGCACTCACGCTGTGAGGGGCTGCATGCAGTTCTTCAGGGTTAGAAATCATCTGAGAAGCCTTGGGGGATACTTGACAACAGTCCTAAGCATTCTTTTTGTCCTCCAGTAGTGGTAACAGCATTTTCCTCTGTGCTTTAAAATCTGTTACTTGAGGCTCACCCTTTACTGGGGCATTCTCTCATCTCTATTTATCCAGTTCTGACTATAAGAAAAGTTTTCTTCTCACATAGAACCAAAACACAGTCCAGCCCAGAACCTAAACATGGGTAATTGATTTTTTTTGTGTGTGTGATCAAATGGGACAGGGCTGACTATGTCTTTGTTCTAGAATAATCTACCTCTGCCATTGTAGCCCAAGATCATATCTGCTTCAGAACATTTGTATCATACTGGTCGCTTATGAAATTTATTTTTACTAAGATATCTGAGAACTTCTCTAAGTGTTGCTCCTGGGCCCAGTGTTATTCAGGTACATAATAGAGATCTAGGTGAAGAAGTGAAAAACATGCTTGTAATATGTGCATTTGAAGATGATTTTAGAAAGTTGAAGAATTGGCAGGAATAAGTAGTTCACAGTTCCCTGAGTCTGTTTAGTGGGGCCTTGTAAGAGAAGGGAAAAAGAAAAGCAGTCTCAGATTCTGCTAGGTTTGGTCTTGACCAGGGAAATGACCAGGACCTTTGCAAGACTGCATGCTGGTCAGGACTTGCATATCCCAAAGTAGGTCAGGGCCTGTTGTCAGAGCTGTCCGAGGACTCTGCACATTCAGAGCAGGGTCCTTGGAACCCAGGAGAAGGTAAATTAGAGGTGAAGGGACTGGTACAGGACAACACTAAGGTATGCTTGGCAACATGTAAGTGGAGGCTGTAATAGCTGGGTTTGTCTCATAGCTCAGCTGTAATTACAGCCTCTGGAACACAAAAGGCTCTCAGACAAACACTAGGAGCTCTGGCCTTGGAGTTAGGCAGACCAGAGCTTGAATCCTGTCCCTAGTGCTGCCTGGTAAGTTACCCAACACTTAAAGTCAGTTTCCTCATCTGTTAAATGGAGACAAAAATAGTACTGAGCTCCCAGGGCCCTTGTAGATCTTGGTGAGGCAATGTACTGAAGGACTGAGCACAGGGCTGGCCTACAGTTAGCGTTCAGTATGTGGCAGCCATTAGATCCTTCTTCCTCTTGAACAGAATGAGAGGAAGAAACTAAGTTATAACCAATCTAGTTTGGGTGAAAGTGAAATTCAAGAAGCTCATTAAACCTGGAATTGGTTCTGTGGAGGGCCTGGTGACACTGGGTCTGTTAATACCCAACAAGTGAGTAGTTGAGGTCCCCCTCCCCCATGGTTCCATCTGCCTTTGCCAGACCCTCAGCAGGCTGCACACACAGGCCTCCTGTGACCAGAAGTGACATTGCTGCCCTGTTTGAAACAAGACCAGACCGTGGTCTCACTCGTATTCCCTCCAGGACCTGCATGCCATTCTGCATAGCAAAAGTTCTCAGTAAATAATTCATTTGTAAGCTTAATGACCCTGCATTTCTAAGTATTGGCATGATTCACTACTTCATTGGTGACTAGTAGCGAGCATATTATTTGTGGGATGTGGTGCTAAAATTAGCAGTACTAGAAGGGGATGCTTTAAATGAGCCTTGTGGATCCCCGGCCTGGGCCTTCGTGGTGCTGAGCAGGAGTCCTGGGCAACTGCTGCCCAATCAGGGGCTCTTTCTTTTCACAGGGTTAGGTCTGGGGTTTTCCACATTCCCCTTAAGCTTCCTCTGTTCTCGAAATAGCTTAATGTCCTTTGATAGCTTTATAATTCCTGAGTTTATCACCTGAAGCCATGAGATAACTAATTACATTTAGGAGAAACTGGTTCTTCAGACTTTTTCCCTGAAAGAATACTTCAGACATGCTTTTACATCTATTCCAGTTCCTGTTTTCCAGACTACCAAATTAATTTTGTGACTTTCAATTTATATTTTTTCCTTTAAACATTGATATGTTTTCTGCACAGTAAGATAGAGACTTAAACACCCAAATTTTTTTTTTAAATCATGTCCATTTAATTCAGATCACAAAACCTGAGATGCACACCTAACATATAACCTTCTTATATTATGTAACTGAAAATAAAGTTTCTTTTCAGGGCATCAGTGCAACTAAGTTGGAATTATCTAAATAAACTTCTAATGCCGTTCTTAAAGTATTATAAATAGACTATATTGAGAATAAACTTAAACATCACTGTTTTAGGACTAATGATAAATGATGAGGTCGAATAGATTTAGTGGATTTCCTAGCCCTAGACCCCTACATTAAGTTTGCACGAGTTTAAATACTATTGGCTTTTAGGCATAGGAGATCTGTATTGCTGAGTACCCACTCTTTATGCAAAGACTTACGTTTACTTTTTCAAATGGTTCAGTATCACTAACATGTAAGCCCTTAGCAGACCCCTAAGAAAAGACCAATTTGTAAAATGGGGCCATATTAATGTTTTTTACAATTCAATAAATAGTTTTCTTGATGAATGTAGTCGTGAGAGTTGTTCAGCAGTATTCAAGTTATGGCTTTCCTGATTGGTCTGTAGTCTTCAATAAGGGTAAGAAGTTATTATATGAAACTTCTGTCAAACTAGTAAGATGGCACTGATACATCCATCATTTTCAGTACTGTTGGTCACCTGGGCATATTTACCCCAAATAACCTTGCCTCCTGTGTCACAAGGCCCAACTTGCTCACATTCTCCTCAATCACTGTTCCTTTGGTAATGACACCAAAAGTTGTATACAGTGGTGATGAAGGATTCTTTTTTACACCAAGTATTGGCAGGCAAAAGGTGGCTTTCAGTTCAGGATGTGTTACATGGGCCTTCTTAAAACGTAAGCCCATTGGCCTAATGAATCTTCATATTTAGGTGGTTTTCTTGTAAAGCCATCTCCAACAAAGCAGACTTTAGTAACTATCCTCTTCCATGCCTTCTTTTTTCTCTTTCCAGTTTGAATAACTTTTAATACTTCCGTTTCTCCTTGGGTACAAACTTTGGGCAGAGGAACTTCCCATTTGCCCACCTGTTTAATCATGTTGGAAAGTACTTTTGCACGAGACTGTCCTTCTCTGTCCAGCAGGTAGGCAGGTTCTGCTCCTTGTGGAGTCTTTTCATCAAGACTTGATGAGAGACACAAATGATTCTTCATTTGTATTTTCTCTGCATGATGCTGTTTGTGGTAGAGCTTAGCTTTGAGGCCAGTCATTCTTTTTGCCTTCTTTGCACATTCATGAACCTCTTGACTTTCCTTCTTTCTCTTTTTCTCATGGTAATCCAAGGAGTGCCCATAGCATTTATGGTATAATTCAATATATTCATTCTGTGGCATGATGACAGCTGCAGAGCCGCTGCGGGTAGCTTCAGGTGTGCAAAGAAAAGTCCTAACTTTGGGGTGTCCCAGATGCACTAAACACCAATTTAAAGAGCTTTGACCAACAACACACACATCTTTATAAACCACTGTGCTATTGGGAAACATGTCTGTTGGTTTCTGAGTTGACTAGCAGTGTTGATTTTACTGTTTTTATTTTCCTGTGAGTTGACAAGTGTTGTCTTTATGTATTGTGTTGATCTGCTTTTCCTTTGCATCAACTAGTTTTGCAAACTCTGGTCCTGAGTGTTTGCTCAGGAGCTCGGAGGACAGGGGTCACGTGTCCCTGCTTGTTCCTACCTTCTTAGTCCTACACTGCATGCTGGGCACACATGAGACACACAGCAAATAGTAAATGAGTGAGTTTATGAGAAATAATTCTTCCCTGACTTTATTTTTGTGGCATTGTCAACTCATTGCTCTGGCATTGCACCTTGTTTTCCGTGTTTCTCCATGATCCTCAACTAACTTCTACGTTCTCTCTCTATGTGTCATAGATGAGTAACAGCTATGTAGACGAACAGGTTAGCACATTTTAATAGAAACAAGTCCATGAGTAGGCACAGTTGTAATCTTTATTTTTAGCCTATGGATCACAATCATCATGTTTCTTAGATCAATTAGTTATCTTTCAGCTTTTATTTTGTAGCAGTACTTGTTTCTAGAACATAGTGATGCATTCCTGGTGGAGGGCTGGTGTGTGTACGTGTATAACATATATCAATTCTTCTTTCCTATCTTTCCCTAACTCCTTCATCTCTTGATTCCCTTCCCATGTGAAGAAGCTCTATCTTCCTACTTCTCATTATCTTTTAGATAAAAACGTTTAGCGTTCTGTTTGTCAGTGCAAATGGAAATATGATCAAGTCTGACCGGGCACCCGTGTCTCTCACAAGCTTTCTCTGGCTTGCTCACATTCTAAATATAGCCTCTGTACAGTATTCGGGTTACCCACAGTGCCTCTCAGTCTGAACCCTGTGTGTCAGAATGTTTCCAAAACTAGTTAGCTGCTATTTGGTGGGCTTTAGAAAAGGCTTGCATTGCCAAAGATTTTACCCCCTGCATTTTTGTTTTCTTTCAGGTAATCACTCCTCAGAATGGCCGCTACCAAATAGACTCCGATGTTCTTCTCATCCCTTGGAAGCTGACTTACAGGAACATTGGCTCAGGTTTCATTCCTCGCGGGGCCTTTGGAAAAGTGTACTTAGCACAAGACATAAAGACTAAGAAAAGAATGGCATGCAAACTGGTATGTGCATTTAGGCAGTGTGTTTGACATTCCTGCTTTTGTTTGTTTGCATTGACCCAGCAATCCTACCCTTAGACCAGATCTTATCCAAGGGTCTT
The DNA here is from genome assembly GCF_000260255.1 of Octodon degus. NCBI lineage: Eukaryota > Metazoa > Chordata > Mammalia > Rodentia > Octodontidae > Octodon > Octodon degus. Next base: position 3,165,144 of record NW_004524717.1, on the reverse strand, counting down.
CTGCCATCCTGAATACTATTTGTTTTTCTGGATTTGCTTGCTACCTGGGGCTGTGCAGCCCCTAAGTCTCTGTCTAGGTGCCTAAAAGATTTCAAGGTGGTCTTTTGCCACAGTTAGGCTAACATATCACCCCTTGCCAGGGAAGACAGGCAGATGAGCTATCCTGCAGTTCAAGAGCAAACCTACCTGTAGTCTCTTTGGCCCATCCCTGGGGACACTGAGAGACACAGGTGGTAAGTGGAAGGCGTCTCCAGGAAACGAGTTTAAAGGTCTGAATCTGAATATTCTAATTACTTGAAGACCCTGCTCTTCCTATTAAACAATAATTGCTGAGGTGATTCTCTTTTAAAAACCATGTGGTAGAATCTCCAGGGCAAGCATGCATATCTCCTTTGACTTGTAGTTAAACTCAACAGGTTCCATTCCTGTAGGTAAACCCACCAGAACCTTTTCCATGTAGTCCCTGGAAGCTGAAGCCATATCCTAGCATATTCATCTTAGCATTGTTTATAAGTGTTCCAAACTGGAGACTTCCTAGATGCTGAAAGGTAGAATATTTACACTGTGGAATACTGCACAGCAAAGAGAATCAGTGATCTATAACTAAAACCGTGTGGCTGTATCTTATAACTATTACATTGAGCCCAATTGCCAGACACCAAGTGAGATGTACTGCTGACATTCCATTTATATAAAATCAGGCAAAGCAAATCCATGCTGCCGGATGCCCAGACAGTGGGGTACCCATGGGAGGCAGTGGCTGGAAAGGATGCACAGGGGCCATCTAGGGTGCTGGTGGAGTTCTATATTTTTATGTGAAGATGTATGTTTGGTCAATAATTCATTGAGTTTTGCACTTCTCATTTCTGTATTTTTAAGTATGCATGTTTTGCTTTAATTCATTTATCTAAAGTATGATAAAAGGGGCCAGGGAGATGGCTCAGTATAATAAGTGTTTCCGTGGCAAGCGCACGGGCCTGAGTTCAATCCCCGGTTCTGAAAAAAGAAAGAAAAGAAAAGAAAAAAGAAAAATAAAGTATGATAAAGTAACATAAACTCACGTTTTTTGTCATAGTGCTGAGGACTGAATCCAGGGCCCCACATATGCTAGCCGAGTGCATTACCACTGAACTTCACCCTGACCCAAACACTTACTTTGGTTTTTAAAAAATAATTGCTGTGTATTATGTTTCAATCTCTTTTACCCTAATTAAAAGTCAAACAATATGTTGTCATGTGTACTTTGATAATGAGGCACTAGAGCTGGACTGGGAGTCTAGGACAGTGGCATACAGCTTGCTTTGGGTTCTATCCGAGAGAGAGAGAGAGAGAGAGAGAGAGAGAGAGAGAGAGAGAGAGAGACAGAGACAGAGACAGAGACAGAGACAGAGACAGACAGGCAGAGAGACAGACAGACAGACAGACAGACAGGACAAGGAAAGAAAATTTCCTAGAGTAGCTCTTATTTATACTATATAGAATATCTATTATGAGAAGACCCAAAAAGATAGATTTATATCAAGTCATTTAAAGTTTGTATTTTTTTTTTTAAAGACTATTTTTGGTTGGTACAAGCTTGTAGCACACCATCACGTTCCTCATGGGGTGTCGATATAACACATCTTAATGCTTTTCCCATCACCTCCATCTGTCCTCTCTCTCCTGCCTCTCCATGTCTTTGTCTCCTTCCCTTTTGCAAAATGTGTGTCTCCCTATTTCCTATTATCTTTTATCGTGTTCTTTATTTACACGTTGAGTTTCTCATATAAGAGAAATCATGTGATGTGCACGCTTATGTGTCTGATGGATTTCACGTAACATTATGATTTCAAGGTGCATGTATTTTTCTTCAGATGACTCAAGCGTATCCGTTTTGTGGCAGAGTAGTACTCCATGGGCACAAATACTGTATGCATGCATCTTTTGGTAGACATAGAGGCCACATCTAAAATCTAGCTACTATGAATTGTTCTACTGTAAATAGAGGTGTCCACATACCACTACAATATGATTGCTTTAAACTCTTTCAGGAAGATACTGGGAGGGAAATTGCTAACTCAAGTAATTTTTAGTTTTAGTGTTTTGAAGACTCTCCATACTGATTTCCGCAGTGGCTGTGCTAGTTTACATTGCCACCAACACAGGTTCCCTTTTTGCCCCCCCAGTGTTTGCATCACTAGTATGTTATTATTTGACTGCTTGATGATTACTATTCCTTTTGGAATCAGATGGAATTTCACTGCTGTTTTAATTTGCATTTCTTTAGTGGCCAGAGAAGTTGAACATTTTTGTATGTGTTTATTGGCTATTTATACTGCTTATGAGAAATGTCTATTCATTTATTTAAGCCTTTATTTTGGGGAGGGTCTAATTTTTTGTAGTTTTTGTATGTTCTAGATACTCATTCTCTATCCAAGAAAGGATTAGCTGGAAAAAAAAATTTTCCCCATTCTGAAAGTTCCCTTTTCCCATTCTGGAAGTTCTCAAAGCTTAACAGTTTAGAAAGTACGTGTTGAAATTGTAAAAAAAAAAAACCCTGGAGATATTTTATGAAAATTAAAATGTGTTAAATTTATTAAACAATGCCCTATTTATCAGTTTTAATCCAAAAAAATAGAAAAAGCTTCATGAGTTTGTTTTCATTGAATACTTGTATTTAATATTTTAAATGATTTTTTAGAAAGAAAAATACATGGATGACTAAAAACCTCAAGCTCAAAAGGACATATGTTTATTAATAACATTCCTTCCTTGAGGCAAGTGCTGCTAATGGAATCTTATGTATCTTTTATGAAAATTCCAGATGTGTGCACAGTTTAAAATTTCAGTGGGCACATAAAAGGTGAACTTCTGCATTTGTTTTTTTTTTAACCTATCACTATATTTTTGAGACATGTCCAAATCTGTCTGCACTAAAAGAGGTGTTTCTGTCATATTAACAGATGGTTTCCCACAGGATAGGTATATGGACAGCACTTATTTTAAATATACTGCTAGCAGATGAACTAGGGGTGCAAAGATTGGAGATTATCTCCCAGGTTGAAATACACAACTGGCATCTAGGTGCTGTAAAAATTATGTGTATAAGAGGTGTGACATTATCTTCTGATGTATTTACAATTAAAATCCTGGTTGGATTTCTATATTTTCAATTAAAATAGTACTTCCCTATTTTTATATTTTTATGTTTTTGTTTTGAGTTTGACACTGAGAGCCGAGATAGAGGCAGATCTGAAGTAAATGTTATTTTAATGTGGCGGCACCACTTCATGCAGGTCAAGATGTCCTGGGTGGTTTTTATTGGCCTTTTGGTTTGTGGGTTGACCTATATTCTGTATTTTTTCAATTATCCTGAATTTGTTTATGGTCTTGCTTATACTTTTCTGTTCTAGATCCCTGTAGATCAGTTTAAGCCATCAGATGTAGAAATACAGGCGTGCTTCCGGCATGAGAACATCGCTGAGCTCTATGGTGCCGTCCTGTGGGGAGACACCGTCCACCTCTTTATGGAAGCAGGAGAGGGAGGGTCTGTCCTGGAGAAACTGGAAAGCTGTGGACCCATGAGAGAATTTGAAATTATTTGGGTGACAAAACATGTTCTGAAGGGACTTGACTTTCTGCACTCCAAGAAAGTGATCCACCATGACATTAAACGTGAGTAGCTTGGGGCGTGTGCCTTTTGGGCTTGAAGAAATTCGGTGGACAGGAGGCGAGTGGGTTCCTCCCTTCAAAGTGGAAAACTTCTGTGGTAGAGAGGGTCCCTGAGAACCCTGTTCACCTCCTGCCCCGTGCTCCTGAGACATGTCTTGGGATCAGGCCACTAGGTTGCTCCTGATGTTATAGTCACATTCAGTTGTACCCTTATCAGTAAAGAATTTAAAATAGAAATGTAGGGCTGGAGATAGAACTTACGCTTGGCATGCATGAGGCTCTGGGTTCGAGCCTGAACACCGCCCCCCAGAATGAAAAAATAAAAGTAAAAAGAAAACAATTTAACACATAACATATAATTATGTATTTTTAAGGAACAAGTGGCTTTTTAATTTTGAAAGTCACTTGGAACATAATCTTTTAGAGACTGGTTTCTAGAATTAAGATAGAGTAACAAGATAGTGGAGTGTGACTGCTATTAAGTCTTTTGTAGCTATACTCAGACAAAAGCACAACTTTACTGGGGAAAATTGGAAATTCTACTTTGTGTTTTAGAAAATGGCTCAATAATAGTATGCTTGTATCTTAGAACTTATAAATCAGCTTCATGGGAATCAATACTGGTCACAGTCATTTATGTCTGTATTAGCCGGGCTCTGAAGAGATTAGAAATGATTTTCACCAACATTCTTAGCAAATTCATCCTCTTTTGAGTATGATACACTTATCTCACTAGGAAAAGAATTGTGCCCTGCTTTAATTGGGGATTGCCTGCTTTAGATAGTATATTCATCATATGTGCAGTCACATAAACAATTTTATGCTAAAAATTTCTCTGTCATTACAGCCAGCAACATTGTCTTCATGTCCACAAAAGCTGTTTTGGTGGATTTTGGCCTAAGTGTTCAAATGACAGGAGATACCTATTTCCCTAAGGACCTCCGAGGAACAGAGGTAATTGTATGCATGTGGAAGTTACTAATACTTTACAAGGACTTAACAAATTCTAAAATCACTGTGGAAAAGAAGCACCGGGAAAGAGATGAAAGCCATTGTATTTTGTTCTTTGTTTCCCTCTTTTTTTGAGACAGAGGCTTGCTATGTAGTTCATGATGGCCAGCTGTTATCACTAGAACAAATTTAATGAACATTTGCTGTGTGCCAGAAAATCAGTTTATCATTTTAATTTCTATATCTTTTTCTCCTGTTATTTATAATATGTGATAATATGGTATTTCTAATATAGTATGTCTCATGATATGTATCTGTCTATATATACACATCTATATTTGATAGACATATAGAAACAGTCTAATGCCAAACTAGATTGAGCATTACTGTTAGGAAAATCCAGATTATAGTCACTCTTCTGATACTGTAAAATCTAAAACTGTACCAAAATCTGAAACCCTCTAAATCTGTGATGCCTTTGGTCCCCACAGGTTTCCTGTGAGGCACATCCATGTGCATGATTCAGCTGTAACAGTGAGGATAGAATTGCAGTTAACTTTATAGTAATACATGTAGCGCTTTAAATGAATTACATTGTTTCATCTCCACAACAACTCTGCTGGTGAAGACAAGTACTGTAGCAGATAATATTATTCCCATTTTACAATAAGGAAATAAACTCAAAGAGATTATAATAGTTAAAAATACCTGAAGTTACTCAGCAGCCGACAGATCCCAGACCTGATCTCTGTTCTTCCTGAGTCTGAACCTAAAGTCTAAGGGTTGTGAAACTTTTCAGAATAACTGACACAGTTTCAATACATGAATCTACTAGGTAGTGAGGTTACACCTGTCTCCTCCAGACAGCATTACTTCTTTGTGGTGAAAATATTCAAAATGCAAAATCTGGCTTTTTGAGATACACCCAGTCAGCGTCTGTTGTCACCATCCTGGGCCACAGCACACCAGAACTTCGTACGCTAATCTAACTGCAGCTTAGTGCCTGATGGTCAGCCTTTCCCCATTCCTCTTCCCTGGAAGGATCTCTTCTAAATTTACTTGAGTCGTTCAGTGATCAGCATTTGGGATTACAGTAGATCGTATTGGGCAAGGAGTAGATGTATCTGGGAAGGTAACCTGGCCCCTCTCACTGGCCTGAGACACTGTACATCCTCCCCTCTCTCCCTTGATAGTGCCATCTGAAGTGGGCACAGGGTCCTTGGCTGTGTTTGCCTTGAGGTTACCAGGTCAGTTGTGGTGTTCAACCCAGTGGCAGCCCGTAGCAGCTAGCAGAGGTGCTGCACAGAACTCAGCTGTGAGATCCTTTCAAAGCAATATTCCAAAAGCTTTTTTGTAACCCTTGCAGTGCAAAGGCTTGCTGGGTAGCAGGATCTGTCCTCATTTTGCTGATACTCCTGCAACTTAACTTGAGAATGTGGTTTTGTTCTTTGTTTCCCTCTTTTTTTTGAGACAGAGGCTTGCTATATAGTTCATGATGGCCTTGAACTCACTGTGTGGCCCAGGCTGGCCTCGGACTCGTGGTGATCCTCCTGTCTCAGCTTACCGAGAGCTAGTATTACAGGCATGCACCACCACACCTGGCAAGGGAGAAATGCTTCTTGATCATCGCCTTTGAACAAAATAATACTCAGAGAAAACTGCCAACCGTTTTTTTGTTTTGTTTTTTGAAAGAATGTTTAGTTCTCAGATCTTAAGAACTCTTTGCCAAAGCATAACATCTAATAGGGCTTAATGCTTATGACCTGTTTTCTTTGGAAAATGTTTGAACCACTTTGGCAGGGTTCAAAGGTCCAGATATATGACATTCCACCCTTTCCTGGAGCCAGTTTGAGATGCAACTTTATGGTATTAGAGTTGGAAAATACCGTCTACTTCCTGGCAGTGCGGTTGGTTGACTTGCACATTTTGCAACGCTGGAGAAAGACATGGCTTTTCTGGGATTCTCTAGCAGGGTGCATGGATGAAAAATAATGACACATCTCACCCTTGAACAGTATTTATTTAGGTCAAGTTATTTCAGTTAGTGCAAGTTGCCTTGTGTGAAGCACAGAACCAGCTCTGGTGACGGTATGCAGCCTGCGAGCAACTTGCACTCTCTCTCTGGGCAGTGTTCACAGATTAAGGGTAATAATGGGAAGTCTGACAAGATTGTGAAGTCACTGATGAAAGCTTTGCACAAGCTTGCTTTTACTCTGTCTACTGAAAGAGCAAGTAAGATATATTTACTCACAGCTAGCCACGCAGATCCATCTCCTATTAGGACAGGAGGACATGGCTGTTGCATAGTCAACCACGATTTCTGGTTCCCCCTGGATAGTACCTCCCTGTGTTGCCTGTCTTTGACCCTTCTCCTCTCAGCATTTGCGTTTACTGTGTTATGTTGTAACCTTGTTTTTGGCCTATCTTTGTTTTAGTTACATGGCACAAAGAGATAGATGAAGGTAATAGCAAATTAGAATGACTTGATAATATGATCACTTTTTTTAAAAAAATTGTTACTTCTGATCTTGGTCTTACCTTCCAAAAGTTAATATTTACTTATCACATGCACATGCAGATATGTAGGGCAATCCTTTTCCCTTTCTCAGAAGCACTTGACCCTGATCAATTTCCTTGGCTCCTGTGCTCACATCAGTGGGTGTAGGACTCACGGAGGGCCTGTCCTCTGCCGTCCTTGAATACAGCCCGGGTGTGCAATTGAATCGAGTCTGCAGAGCCGCCTGTACGTAGCTACCCCTGCTTCTATTAACAGTGTACTTGTTGCTTGGCTTAACTATCTTTATATGGGGAGCAAGCACCTCTATTGATGATAATGTCCATTCTGTTTTTTTCCTCTTTTGATTTTATATGGTTGTATTAAGAACTCCTAGCATGAGATCTACCCTGTTAACCAAAATTTTAAGTGTGCAGCACATCACTACTGGCTGGTGGGTACAGTGCTGTACTTACATGTTTTAACTTCCTGAGTATACTTATTAAGAGAATCCTTCAAGATCTAATTACTCTGCTGGGTTGCAGGGAAAGTTTGTGAACAAGAGCTCAGCTTAGTTTGTTTGCTGACAGTGAAAGGAAGCCAGTCCGGAAGTGGGTTGTAGGAAGGAATTGAGCAGGGTCAGGATGGGGAAACTGGGCAATTTCCCCAGTTGTTGTAAGCTAGTTCTTTACTTACTTACTCAGAAATATCTTCTGGGAACACTGACCTTTTGCCCCACATTCAAGTAACGGCATGACTGAATTTTGAAGCTAAATGCAAATCGAATATCTCTTATCTTAAATACTTAATATCATATATTGTAGGCTTCTGAATTTTTTTCTGATTTTGCAAATTTGCTTATACATAATGTGTATTTAATGTGCACATTATACATTTAGCTTCAAGTAATTTTATGCAATTTTTAAAAATGTTTGTCATTTTGTTCTGTTTCTTAAGAAGACAAGAGTCTCATTATATTGCTCAAGCTGGCCTCAAACTCTTGGGCTCTAGTGAGCTTCCTACCTCAGCCTCCTAAGTAGTTAGAAAGACAGGTGTGTCACCATGCCTATGTACCTGTGTCTGGACTGTGTCCTGTCATGTGAGATCAGGTGTGGAATTTTCCACTGTGATGTCTGGTCAGGGCTCAACAGACTTCAGATTTTGGATTTGAGATTTGGAATTTGTAGATCAGGGATGTTCAACTTGTATTGATAAGTAGAATATTATTTACTATGTGTCTGTCTTCACCAGGCCGGTTATTGGTCACTGGTGTTTGTTCTTACTATCTCCTTTTAAAGTTTGCAAATAAGGACTTATAGAAACTCTGTTTCTTAAACTATCTCTACTTCCTCGGTATCAACCAGTGAAACCAACAAGAATTTGTACGCTCTTAATTATTATGGTAGGCATTTGATATGCAGTCACTGGGCTCTCTCTAGGTAGGCACAGAAGGACAGTGTGTAGAAGGAACTCACATCACTTTCTCACCATTGCACTTTAGTTTTAAAATTCATCCTTTCTGGGCAATTCATGTCAACACCCAGTAGTTTCTGCCACCTTTTATCACTGTGGATAACTAGAGGTTTGGCCATTAAATGACGGACGAGACAAAGTATGTCTGTAGTGTCACTTAAATATGAAAGGAATTGCCATTGTAAGGAAATGAGCTGTACCCAGCCAGGGTGTACAGAAGCAATCAGTGTGAGTGCCAGGCCCTTGGCTGCCATCAGTTAGTTACCACTCAACCTATGGAAAGACACGTGTTTGGTCAGATGCAGGGACCCCTCTGTCCAAAGCTGCTGCTGACTTCCCAGCCTTCAGTGCTCTCCTTGGTTTAAGGGAGCACACCAGTGACTTCTTTCCCTAAAGGGCTGAAGTGCGCAATAAATACAACAAAGGTGAAGGAACCAAGTTCCTAAGCTGATTGGGGAAATGGAAATGCAGACAAATGAGGGGACTCGGGCTGATGGTTCTCATCTTCCTCAGATTTACATGAGCCCGGAGGTGATCCTGTGCCGGGGCCACTCCACCAAAGCAGACATCTATAGCCTGGGGGCCACGCTTATCCACATGCAGACGGGCACGCCACCCTGGGTGAAGCGCTACCCCCGCTCAGCCTACCCCTCCTACCTGTACATAGTAAGTGCTGCTCAGGGGTGGGGCGGGTGCCACCTGCTGGAGGGGAGGAGCTGCTCTGCTTTCTGGGACACCCACCCTGACATGGGGTGAAAGTGAGAGTGACCCCTGAGAGAAACTGCAGGTTCTTCCCACATGGAAGGAAGCTCCATACTGACAAAGGAAACAGGGCTGTGTTAGTGTGCATCGCATACACGTTATGTGCTATACTGTTATGCTGCATGTATAATAAATTGCCAGTGCCTGGCATCAGAATGCTCGAAACCCAGCAGCTAGGGAAGTTGCATATGTTCTTTGAACACTTAAAAAATAATGCCACTTTTCTCCAGGCCAGCCTGGCTTGTAGTATGCTATGGAGCTCCTGTTTCACTGGTGTTGGGAACACTTTCCTGTTACTGCAGTGACTTTAGGGCCACCTTCAGGCAGAAAATTGTCATGGTGATTTCAGACCTAGGAGCTACTTTTTGTAGTATTAAACCAAAAAGTAGGTCTAGCTCTGTGTCCCTAGGAAGCAGAGGGGAACTTGCTGCCCCAACAGCCTGCGCTTACTGTGGCTCCTGTGGCGGGAGGCCCTCATTAGGTCTGGAGCACTCTTCCACTGAGGATTTAGGTCTCTCTGCCGTCTAATAGAACTGGTTTATTGGCAGATCCACAAGCAGGCGCCTCCACTGGAAGACATTGCAGGTGACTGCAGCCCCGGCATGAGAGACCTGATAGAAGCTGCCCTGGAGCGGAACCCAAAGCACCGCCCACGAGCTGCAGACCTGCTCAAACACGAAGCCCTGAATCCCCCCAGAGAGGACCAGCCACGCTGCCAGAGCCTCGACTCTGCCCTGTTTGAGCGGAAGAGGCTGCTGAGTAGGAAGGAGCTGGAGCTTCCGGAGAACATTGCTGGTAAGACACCCTGCCATGCATGGCATCCCTGACCTCCCTTCTGTGAGGTGGTCCGCAGAAGCACAGAGGAGAAAGGGAAACAGCAGCTGGGAGTGATGGTGCACGTTTGTAGCCCCAGCACTCGGGAAGCTGAGGCAGAGAGTCACCTGAGCTCAGGAATGTAGGCCAGTCCAGCAACACAGCAACAGCCTTTCTCCAAACAAACAAACAAACAACCTCTGTGTTCTACCACAATATTGTGGCACGTTTTCAGCGCAAGTATATGTACAATACAGTCATTAGAAATTGCCTCTGACTCATTTATATGCAGTAAAGAATATCGTTTGGCTTTAAAAACAAATTAAGTGTGGCAGCTTTGTTGGCGAAGTAGGGTTGTGTTAAGTCAGTTGTGGTGAGGTCCCCAGGCATTGGTAGGAAGCCTCACAGCGCTGCTCAGTATGTTTAAATATAGAGTGTGATATCGATTCACATTTTTAATGTTCCTCTGGTGGAAATCACTTTACCAGCTAGGAATTGTCTCAATGTAGGAAAATATATGCATTCCACGACCCCTGGCTGCGTGTTCTTACTCATCTGTGACATTCCTAATGCAGACCATGATGTCAAGCCTAGAATGCTTGTTGGCATTTTTCTGCTTCTTGTCTGATTCTTCTGTATTTAAGAAATCCATCTGGGCTGTTGGAATATATGCCACAATCTCTGCCTCATTTCCTGTCTTTGGTGATTCCCCTCTGAACTCTGTGGTCTCTGTCGTGTTCCATAGACTGTCCCATCGTGTGTTCAAGGACCAATCTATAATAAAACCACAGGAACGAGTACTTATTATTTGACAGGGTCCCTTGTCATTTGTTTTATTTTTCCTGTGTTTCCCTTTACAGATTCTTCATGCACAGGAAGCACTGAGGAGTCCGAGGCGCTCAGAAGACAGCGCTCCCTCTACATTGACCTGGGTGCCCTCGCTGGCTATTTCAATCTTGTTCGGGGTCCCCCAACACTGGAATATGGCTGAGGGGTTGGGCTTCTTGCTCCAAGCAAAGATAGTGTTGACCTGCTGGAAGCTGGCTCTTCAGGCTCTACACAGTGACTGGATAGTGAATTATGTGCTCTACCTGGACAGCGAGGGCTCCCATGACATATGACTGTGCCTGCTGGGAGCCCCTGTGTATTTAAGTTGTGAAGCTATTCTGGTATCTGCCAGGTCTCAAGGTTCTCCTTTCCCAGGCGTCGGGACTCAGCACCCTGCTGCTGATTGCAGTCACTGTGCACTTTGAAATTTTAATCTCACAATCACAAATATTTGTCTCAAATTACTGTTCTTGGTTCTAAGTTATGAGGTTTTCATTAAGTTGGGATAGCTATTTTGTATATAGTAGTGTCTATACTGTGATAACTCTTTGAGAATTTATCGGTAGATCCTAATATAAATTGAATTCATTACATTTTGGGTGAATAGAACAACTTGAATATTGTAGCAATAAGCTTAACTAGTGTCTTAACAATGGCTGATTAATTCGGAGCCATCCGACAGCAGGTCACTAGTGACAGTTTTTGTTATGTTCCTAAGGAAACACTTTGTACTGTACATGCTATGCCTAAAACATTTAAAACATTATGTTTTGAATGTGGATAAAACTGTGTAAACCACATAACTTCTGTACATCCCAAAGGATGAGAAAAGTGACCTTTAAGAAGATGGAAAGTTTTGTAAATTCTTGGTGATGCTACTTTTGTAATTCTTATAACTATTTTCCTTAAAGCATTTGTGTATTCAGGTAACATACTGTGTATGTTTTATCTCAAATGCATTTACGAATCTTTCTTCCATAGATGTATATTTTCAACTATTGTAAAATATGTAAATATATGTTTTTACATTATGTAAATGAAGCCCAAAACTTTTGTCCAATGTGACTGGTCAGTCATCTGAATAAACCAGTACTTTGTCTTAATTGTAATGAGTGTGGTTCTCCATCAGGACTGGGAATGCATCATGGGGTTGGGATAAATGTGTCAAGGGAAAATATTTCACAGAAAGGCAAAAAAATACCCAGCAGCTTTGTACAGCTCAGACCAGCTTTGTATGTTCTGACTGCTGCTATGTAAGGTCATTGTTGTTAGCTAGCACACATTGTAGATTCTGATGCACTGAAGTAGAAAGTGACTGTGACCCAGTGGGATTCTGCTTTGTATCCTGTTGTATCTGCTTGTACAACCTTTGGGTGTATACCCTGAACTGTTTGGTGAGTTAATAACTAACATGGCTTTGTACGAGGCAGATTGAAATGACACACATTCAATTCCCAGCAAACGGGAGTCTGACCTTTCATTAACTGTATAAGATTCAACGCTTACACAAACCACCTAAAACATGCCGCCACTTGTTAGCCAGCTTCTGTCACTGACAAAATACCAAAGATAATCAGCTAATAAGGGAACATATATTTTAGCTCACAGTTCAGGGGTTTCAACCCTGAGTCCCATGGTGGGAGAGAGGAGGAGGTGAGAAAGAGGAGGAGGAGGAGGAGGAATCCTCTTCAAGACCATGCTCAGTAACCTTCCACTAGGCTGCACCTCAACATTCTGCTATTTCCCAGTAGTGCCAAGAGCTGGGGACCAAGCCATTAGCACATGAGCCTTTGGGGGTGCTAAAGATTGAATCCATAGCATCTTGTATCCTCGTGGTACATGCATGATTTGCATTCTTAGCTTTTTTTTTTTTCCAGAGAGGGAAATAGAAGACTAGTATGATCAAAATCACAAAGTAAAGAGATGGGGAACCTAAGCCTTTCTGAGTTCAGTACTCAGGGTCTTTTTTTATACAATACACTCAGAGAAATTTTGGCAAGCTGACAAGCCCAACATCCTGAGTTTGATCCACAGTACTGCAATAAAAGGAAAACCCTGGTAAGGGAGAGAAGTCATCTCACTGCAAAGGAAGCTTGGGGAATCAGTTCCTAGGTGGGGCAGAGGTAGGTCTATCATTAAATTGATGAAGCTGCAGTCTCAAGAATCCTCACCTGCCCTGGGCTTAAGTAGATGTTACCCTAGATGAGGCCCAACAAGACTTGGGTCAAGGTCTACAGGTCTTGATAATTTTTATGAAAAGGTAATCTAGCTAATGGGGAGGTGTGGAGATGCCTGCTCAGCACAGTTCTGGGGTGGTGCTGGTGTCTGAGGAAGTGGTCATGAGAGAAAGTTTCAAGTTCATGGCTGAGATCTGCATACCCAGGGCTTGCAGAGCTGTTTACTAGAGAGGCCAAGGGCTGAAGTCTGAGATGGGCCATCAGATGGAGTTCAGCTTAAGAGAAGCAAGGAGGGCCTGGATGGGTCCTGAGGGGACCCGTCATTCATCTCTGACATGACAGGTAGTGTGCTGTCAAACTTAAGTGTAGTTAGGACAAGATGGTCCTAAGCAGGACTGTTCACTGCCATGTTCCAGCTTGGGCCTAAGAAGTCACAGAATCTAATCCCCTTCCTAAATAGATGGCATTAAGCATACATGTTAAATTCATGTAGCCAACCCAGAGCCCATCTTCTGAACTTCGCTGCCCTCATCTTTGCCTTGGGTTGGTCTTGATGTCTTTAAAATAACAACAAAGAAACGAGGACGGGCTACCAGACATCTTCTGGACCAAATGGGAAGCTATTTGGCCTTGCAGAGGTGGCTCCCATCTAGGGATCTCTCAGTGTGTCTCTATCCCTTGAGCTAAACTTCCCACGTATGCCTGCCATATTACTGAGCACCAGGACTCTTGTCAGGCCTGCTGCATTCTTACTGGGACAATCAAGCAATTTGATCTGCAGTCAACAGTGCATTTCCCTGGTGTAACTCAATATGAAAGCCCATGCTCTCCTGGAGGGCCACGGGGATTTTTGTTTTAGGTTGGCAGTGTGACAGGAAGTAAGGATTACTGGATGCTGAGTACAAGGGGCAGCTGACTGGAATGTGCTCTGCAGAGGGGCAGGCCTGCTATTGGAGAGTTGAAGTCTTATTTTTCAGTTTGAAATAGGGTCTTGCTAAGTTGCTCTGTTACTCAATTTCGGTCTCAATGTCCCAGAGTGCTTGAGTCACCATGCCTGGCGAACTGAAGACTTATAAGGATGGCTCGAGACAAAGGATACACTGGACCTTGAGTGGGACTCAAACAGCTGAGGATCTTGGCCACCTCCTACATTCCACTTTGGAATTGTCAGAAGGTTCCAAAAAGGCTTTGTTGGCCAAGCATTTACTTGCAATTTCACCTTTCACCTGACCTTTTGGCTTTGCCAAAGGTCAACTTAATCTCAAATGTCTGAGAAGATGATGTTAATAATATATTGGGATGCCAATAGCAGGCTGTCAAGCTTTCTTCAGGTCAGAGAGAGGAAGGATGCAAGCTGCATTTATCAAGCACCTTTGTGCTGATTTGTGTGCAACCTCACCAGGATTTGTGCTTGGGTCTGAGGGGAGCAAAGGGTGTTCAGATAAGAAAGTGACAATGAGAGCCAATCATGTTTCTATTCTGCTGAACAAAGCCCTCCAGCCCCCAGTTGTTCCTTCCACAGCTGGTACTTTTTCAGATTTCATCTCATGTTCCCTATGTCTAACTCGATGTGAGAAGTTGTCCTGTCAAATGACCCCCATCAGCCCTAGAGCTACTCACCACAGGAATGGTGTGTGCTTGATTTATTCTCAGAGCTGGGTAAGTTCTAAGCACTTAACCCACTGAGAGACATTTGTTTCACTCCACTTCACAGAACTAGAGATATTAACACTAGCTGTCTGGTTTCCAGGAAGGGGGGAGGAACTGACCACTGAGCTCCTCTTAATTCTGATGATTGAAAGAGAGAGGTCAACTGGAGTCACCAATCAGTATATAATCAGTGAAGACCAGAGTATCCTCTGATGACAGTGCACAGGGAGGTGTCCCGAGTGGCCTTGTAACTACAGCATCATTGAAACAATGGTAAGATTTGAAAGGATATGGAATCTGCTCTACAAATGTTGGGTGTTGCTTCTCCCTCTACTCATTGATGCCTGTTGGCTTATAAAGGCTAATATGCTTCATGTCCATCTTCACACATGAGTGGAACAAACTTCAGAGGGTCATTTATCAATTTTCAATATGCTTGACTCTTTGAGCCTAATTCACCTTCTTCCAAGGCTTTGTTGGAGATGAGAATAATGGTTTTCAGTGCAGAAAGGGTTAATGAGAAATACCAAATGGTCTTGGAGTTAGGAGTGGACTTCTGGTTAGCCTTGCTTGCACACACCCACACCCACCAGTCTCTCTCTCTCTCTCTCTCTCTCTCTCTCTCTCTCTCTCTCTCTCTGTGAGTCTCTGTCTCTCTCTATCTCTGTGTCTCTCTGTGTGTGCATGTGTGTGTATGTGTGTGTCTCGCTCCTTTGTTTTTTTGAAACAAGCTCTTACCATGCAGTTCAGACTGGCCCTAAACTCACTAGGTAACCCAGGGTGACCTTGAACTCGCAGCGATCCTCCTTCCTCAGCCTCCTAGGCACTAGGAGTACAGACATGCACCACCACACCCAGCTGCTGGTGGAGAGATGCCTTCTGATCAGAAATTTAGGTCTTGCAGAAGTTTTGTGCCCAACAGAACTGAGAACTGAGAGGTGACTTAGGCCCAGAAGACAAATGGGACGACTTCCAGCCTCTCTGTGTGGACTTTGCTGTGAGTTGGCAGGGCCAGTGGGCAAGCCTATTGCTTTTTTGTGTTAAGTTACTTATGAAATAAAGAGAAAAAAAGGAAAGTAATACAGATTTTTTCACTGATATTTAAAGTTCCTTCTTTTGGTCTGGCCAGCAGGTGAAAGTGAATGGGAAGGTTTGGCCTGGGCCTCCCTCCTTCACCTCCTGAGCTTCTCCTGCTGACAGGATGCTTTTCCACTGGCTCCCTACCTGATTCTCAGTATTGTTTCCCACAAGCAACCGCTGCTAACAGCAATAGTCTAAGCACACACATCACAAGATTCCACAGCCAGCATAAACACTCTAACCTAACTCACACATTCTCTTATATCGTGGTTTCTTGATAAAGTATATTCCAAATATTACAGAAGGAAGTATTTTATTCAGAGTGACCCCTTAGCATAACTCCTACTGTGTGAACAGAGCTTTTTCCTAGTCATTTCTGCCAAGAGGTGGGAGGCTCTAACATGGCTTTCATTGTACACTTCTTTCCTTTTCTGGAAAATGAGGATTACAGCAAGATGTCCCTTTGAGGTGCGTCTGGCCACTGCTGCATTTTGTAGAAAAGAAAGTTGAATTGCAACCAGTTTATCCATCTACAGACGGTCGACATCCATTTGTGAACAGAGCAGGGATAGAAACACATGTGCTTGCCTTCTCTAACCTCATTATTTTATCAGCAGACAATACTAATTTTCTTGCTTACTGTTTTCTTTTTTGGTGTGTACGCCTGGGAAATCCCAGAGCAGAAGCAAGGTGGCATTTGTGCTTCTGTTAGCTCTTGGGGCAGAGTACTGATAGGAACTATCTGGCTGAAATAACCAAATTTCCCCTTTACTATAGCAAGAGGCCGGATCCTGTCACCAGAGGATCTCATGAGTCGTGGGGCAGGTGCACAAGGACAAACTTTAAAAGAAAGGATGGAGGGGAGGAGAGAGTCCATATCTAGAAGCAAAATCAGAGTGACCTTAAAGGAGATCTGATGGTGTTTGATGGAAGAAAATAAAGTCATGGTTTCCACTGAAGTTAATAACGACAAAGAATGTTGCTACAACAGCTGCATGCCCACAGATCCTGGGATGCAGTTGTGGGACAATTCAATGCTATATTTCAAGAACTGACTTGTAAGCCAAATTGTAGCAATATATTCTATTTTAGGATGAATAGATTCCCAGTAAATTATGAATTCTACAAAATGATGCTCAATTCTCAAAGCAAAACTTCCAAATTAACCGCCATCTTGGAGTGGGCGTTGTGCTAGGAGGGCAGCTCTTCCGCATCATTTGCTTAGTGTCTGAAGTTTAGGAAGAGAGGCGGAGGGAGTTGGACCTGCTTCTAGGAAGATGGCTGTGCTTGTGATTTACAAGGGCTGTTTAGTTAGAAGTGGTCAGTGTGTGGTTGAACCATTTCCTAAGGGTTTTTATTTTGCTAAGTAGGGAACAACTTTGGAAGAAGTGGGTTATTTATTCAATGACTTATTTGTGAGAACCACTTTTGCATATGCCACCAAAGTAGGAAACAGAAAGACACGGGAGGTAGGGTATGTGATGTGTACTGCTGGTACCAGGCAGACCTCAAATTTGACCCAGGTCTCCCTGACTCCAAAACTCCAAAATTCCTACTAAATTCTATTTGCTTCATGATGTCATAGCAGAAAGAAGATAAGGAAGAAATTTCCTACCAAAGCTTTTTAAAATGGTAATCCAAATCCTTTAACAGGAGCTGGGCATGGTGGTGCATGCCGTGATCCCAGCATTCAGGAGGCTGAGGCAGGAGGAACGTTGTGAGTTCAAGACCAGCCTGAGCTACAAAGTGAGCTACAAGGCCAGGCTGAACTGCATAGTGAGACCCTGTTCAAAAAGACAAAACAAATAAATAAAACCCCTTGACAGTGATATGATTCCTATTTCTAGAAATAAGATTATTGAATTATCATAATATCTGTGAATGGAATATAGCCTCATCTTTCATACAAACAAAAATGGTTTATACTTTTAAAGGGCTATGTGGCTGGTTAAAAAGATCAGGACAATAAAAAGAGTATCCCAACACTCTGGGAGCCTGAGACAAAAGATGGCAAGTTTGATAGCAGCCTGGGAACATAATGACTTAGCCAGACCTGTAGCTAAGGGCAAAGGCCTTGGGTTCAATTACTAGTATTCCAAATAATAAATAAGTTCAATGCTATCAGGCCATGTGGTGTAACTGAGGGTATACTTCTATGGTTAAACTGCTGTAGTAGGAGACACAGAATACAAAGTTGAAGAAATGAGGGCTGTCATAGGTCATATAACTGGAAAGGATCTGCATTCTTGGCATTTTTTTCTGTGGGGGAGGGCTGGGTTTCCCAGAGAATAGAGCCGGAGGCAAATCTTAAGTGAGAATGCTTTATGGGACATCCAACTCCAGGACGGTGAGAGCCAGGGAAGAGGGCCATGGGAGGGGAAGAGGGAGAGGAGGAGCGCGAGCAAGAGGAGATGAGTGAATTGGCCAGTGTCAGAAGAAGTCACAGCAGTTGTGTGGTCACATGTACTGTCTTGGACAGGCCACTCACAGCATAGTGTCCCAGGGCACTCTGTTAAAGGGAAAAGATCAGACATATGTCCCTCGCCCTCCTGCCCACCACCATCTTATCTCTCACTGGCCTTCAGCTTCCTATGAGGTTAAGTCTGCCTTCTTCTGCATGATAAATGCAGACACTCTGAGGCAGCTGCTGGGAAAGGTGGCTTCCAGTGCTACAGTTAGGCATTTATTTAAAGGCATAACTTCGGGGAGGAACAGAGCTCTCTGGACCCACTTAACCTGGGCATCAGAGTGGCTGGGGCTCCCACTGGAGTGGCAGCAGTGGGGGCCATACTAGATTGGGCACTCTCTTTGCTGGAGGCTGAGAGACTTCCATATATACAGAGGACATGATGCACCCCTGATACTGGGCAGCAACAGGGTTTCCACAAGTAGGTGACTGTCTCAGTTACTCTTTTCTCATTGCTGAGACAAATACCTGACACACAAAATGAAGGAAAGAAAGGCTTATTTAGCTCAGAGTTGCTGGATGTTTCAGTCTACACTCAGCTGGATCCAAGGCAGAGAGGCGCATGGCAGAGGCTAGCAGTTCACAGCAGTGGAACAGAAACAATGGCAACAGAGAGAGAGTCTGCCTCTCTATCTCACTTACGTTACATGTAGGCATGAGGCCCAGGATGGATGTAGCACTCGCACCTACAATCCTGGAACAGGGGGGGGATGGAGGTAATCATGGGTTTGGGGTGGTGATGTTGAGGTTTATGTCTTCTCATCTTGCTGTGCACACATAAGGTGAACCTTAGCAGGAGGATGGAGCAGTGGTATCCCATGGGTGGGGCACAAGTCCTCCACCATGGAGTTCATAAAGGGCACATATCTAAGGACAACTCAAAGACGATAATGAGGTGCTGGGGTGCAAATCTGTGACAGAGCAAATGCTCAGCATGCATGAGGCCCTGAGTTCCATCCGTCCCTGGCAGCAACAACAAAGAAATAAAATAAACCATCTTGCTTTGTAATTGGCTTTAAAGTCTGGCAGTAATGATTTCTTAAGTTTCCTGAATATGAACATTTGGAACCAAATCTCTCCTGCTAAGAAAAATGCAAAATATTGGCTATGGAACAGAAACTCTTAAAAACTATGAAAAAAACCACCAAGTGAAAATAGATAAAGAAAAACAAACTGAGCAAGTTTTATAACATTAATTATGCCTAGTTATCATTTTAGCCAAACAAAACTGTTGCTTCTGTGCCTGAGAGACAGGTATAGCGTGGAGAAGTTGAAGGAATCTTTTTGCTGCCAGTAAGAATAGCTTCAAATTATAATACAGTGTTGGAGGAACTTGTAGAAGTTAAGTATAACTATTACTTTAGGAGATGGTTTTATTTCATACACATTTCCAAACAATTCAAAATTAATTTATTTGCCTTATGGGAAATTACATTAAGTTGAAAATAGTGGTAAATGTTAATAGAGCAAAATATACCCATCTTTTTGATAGTATTTTTAACATTTTGCAGTTATTAAATAAATTGGAAATGATCTGATTTGCCCATATCAATGAGGAACAACTTAAAATAATCACACGGGGGCATTTTCTTATGTGTAGAGAAAGTTTTGCTGAATATCCCAAACAGCCATTGGAACAATTGGGTAGAGATGGACTGAACACAGCCCCCTAGGGTATTCAAGTGAATAACCACGTCCAGAGTTCACGGTGCCCAGCAAGATCAAAGAAATGGCCCTGGTAGAACCCTCTGCAAATCACTCTGAACTGCTGCAGAGTTCATACTCTCAGATTGTTGCTTCATGTGTGATATTTTTGGAACAATGGAAAAAAATTTACTCATCTTTTGTCATCTCACTTCATCCATAAAAAGTGCTGAATAATGTAGGCAAGAAATAGAAACCCTTTCTCGGATAGTTCAGAGCCTCATTATGAAGTGGTGCATACCCCGGAGACTGATTTTAGAAATTAATTCTGAGCTGAGATTTTGCTGTCCAAGGTGTGCTATTTTCACTTTCTTAGTTGTACTGTTTTTCTTGGATGAAGTTTTAGAGGAGGTTAATGAGACACAGAATTTCTACGAACAGCTGGGATAGGCCTTATACAACTTAACAGCAGGTACTAAGCTTTGAAAGTGTTCTTTGAAAATGAATACGCAGAAATCACCACAGCCTTTAATCCATTGTAGTGAAATATAAACTAGTGACATTTATGAAGGAAATAAAATTGAATTATTTTTACTGTTTCTTTTGCCTTTTTTTTTGGAACTGGGGGTTGAACTCAGGACCTTGCACTTGTCTGTCAGGCAGGTACTTATGCTGTTGAGCTATCTCCCCAGTCCATTTTTTACCTTTTTTTTAATTTAATTTTTTAAATTAAAAAATCTCTTATTTATTTATTTGATATAGGGTCTCACTACACAGCTCAGACTACCAGTGATCCTCCTGTCTCAACCTCCCCACAGGGCTGGAATTATAGACATGTGCCACCAATCACAGTTTTGGTGTCCAGCACACCTTGTGGTACTGGGGATCGAACCTGGGGCCTTGCGTTTACCAGGCAGATGCTTAGACCATAGATCACCAAGCTGTCTCCTCAGCCTCTTTTGCTTTTTGACGCATATTTTTTTGTCTTTTTCATTTTTAGTATATGTGTGCTATACGTATTTGTACTCACCTTAGTGAATTAGTACATACGTTTCACATTTTGATGATTTTTACACTTTGTTCCCTTTTCCTATCCCTCTTTTTCTGACTGAATCTTTTTTTTCCTTTTCTTTGGTACCAGGGATTGAACTCAGGACCTTGTGCTTGCCAGGCAGGTGCTTATTCTATTGAGCTATCTCCTCATCCCCTTCTGACTGACTCTTGATGAACACAAATGCTACAAGATGCTCGCCTTCCCATGCCAGAGGAAACCAGAGGGATGAAATGCAAAAGTGCTCCTCATTTTTCCCCATGAACTGGAGATTCATGCTAAACGTATATATGCAATATTACGGATGCTTTCTCTCATTCTGCTATTGTTTTACCAGTTTTTTTCAGGAAAACAAAAAAATTTAAAGACTTTACCAATCATAAAAGAAATCCATGATGAATTTTCTGGGGAAGATGTTTTGAAAACTGAAATGTGAAGGAAGTTACTGGAATTGATTTCCAAGAAACACAAATACACACAATATTGCAAATTCTGGAATGATAAAATGAGATTTAAGCAAATTGCTGCTATACTATATTCTTGTCCTATTTGCTATTTCTTGTCTCATGTGAAAGGAACTTTTTTTTTAAAAAATCTTTTTGAGTTAGGGTCTCACTGTGCAGTTCAGGCTGGCCTTGAGCTCTCTTTGTAGCCCAGACTGGTCTCAAACTTGCAACAATCCTCCTGCCTCAGCCTCCCAAGTGGTGGGATTACAGGCATGCACTACCATGCCTGGCTCAGAAGTTCTTGAATTTAAAATTACTGTAAATTGTTCTTTGGTTAATCCCAAGTGAAGGCCGGAGCACATTGTCCAGTGACCAGCAAGAGGAGAAGACCAATTTTCACAAAATGATTGGTTGCTGTGCAGAAGCTAGAGCAGGAAAGCAGAAACTAATTTATTATTCTCTCTTGACTGCAAGAGAAACATATTTGTAGTTTTTGCCCTGTTAAAAAATACATTAATGTAATTAAATTAATAATTTACCTTTTGATTTTTTCTATTGTACTATTTTGTTTTGGTTTTCTGTAATGGCATAATTATACATTTGAAATATAGTAAAATAGTATTTTTATTGCTTGAGCTATATTTATTTTTTCTATATTTAGGACAGGGTCTAAAGGGTCTACAGCATCTCACTACACAGATAGGACTCATAGTGATCCTCCTGTTTTCAGCCTCCCAAGAGCTGGGATTACAGGCACGCGCCACCATGCCCAGTCTCAATCGCGCCTCAGTGCACCCCGGAGGCAGGGTCAGTATGCCAGGGATTAAACCCCGGCTGCTATGTCTGCCTAAGCAGGCACTTTAGTCTGCTGAGCTATCTGGCTGGCCCTGAGTTCTATTTCTGATCATAACTATTTTTCTTCATGACTATGACTGAAAATAATTTTGTTGTGACAAAGAAAGGAAATGTGTAAAAATGACCTGGTCCAGGGGTTGATTGTGTTAAATACGACACTGTGGTAATGTCTTCTTTGTAATTTGTGCAGACAGGTGGTTTTTTTTTTTTTTTTTTTTTTTTTTGTTTGTTTGTTTGTTCGTTTGTTTTGCTGGTAAGGTATTGAGGAAATTGGGCAACTTACTAATTATTGATTAAGGTTTAAATCTAGAGCTAGGACTGCTCCTATGTAACTTTACCAGGTCCTGGCTAATTACAGTATATTACAAAGCTCATGTGTTCTGGGGATTTACTATATTTGTCTTGAGTGAATGAATGGGTGTATTTCTTTGGCAGTCACTGTTTTATATAAGGTGGGTATAGATTTTTTTAAAGGATCGAGAAGGTTAAAAAGCATACTAAAAAAGGAGGAAGAAGAAGATGGATTGTTAGTGTAATATTTTCAGATAATTTATGAACCTTTTTTTTTTTTTTTTGGCTCCTTGAGACAGGTTCTTACTATGCAGTACAGGCAGGTCTTGAACACACTTTGTAGCCTAGGCTGGCATTAAGTGGTCCTCCAGACTCAGCCTCCCAAGTGCTGAAATACAAGGTGTGCCACCATGCTTGGGTGGCTTGGGTGTCAATAACTTAGTTGTACACAATCTGGTTAGCAAGAAATTATGAACCATGCAAAGAGGGTGTTTCCTTAGAGAATGCAATTTAATTTAAGAGGAAACATATGGTTGAGAAAGATGACAAAATAACAAGAGTTGCAAGGACTAGAAAATAACAGAAAAAAGGAGGGGTACCACATATCCCAAATCGATAGGAAGCATTCAACACACATTTTGGCTCTTGGACACTAAAATCCAGAGAAACAAGCTTCAGTGTCGTATGACACTGGTGCGAAATTTAATAGAACTTTTAGCACAAGCCTTCATTGTAGATCCACTGCATCGGGCCGAAAATAGCCTGGCTTCTCAAGAAGAGTGTTATTTACTTCCTTCCTCTTCTTCACTCACTGATGGCAGTTAAGAGCTAAGCTGGGATAGCCAAACAGGTCTGAGAAAAGGAGGAAGTGTTCCACGGTGGCTGGGGTGGGTTCCGGGCAGAGTTCTGGTGACCATGTGTGCACTGTGGATTTCTCTCTTGCTCCTCCCGCTGGAGCCCCCATTCCTTGCAGGAGGACGTGCAACCCAGGCAGTTCACAGGCTCTCTGTCTCCGTCTCTGTCTCTGTCTCTGTCTCTGTCTCTGTCT
>NW_004524717.1:3109459-3141312 GCF_000260255.1 Octodon degus | reverse complement strand
GCTGTGAAATGCTCTGTCTGAATGTTTCCCATGCTCATTCTGAATGGCACAGAAAATGTGGAGTGATTGCCGGTCCCTAAACATCAGTGGTCCCATTTGGGCAGTGCTTTATATTCAGACGCTATTTGTTTTTCTGGTGAAAACATGCAGTGTTCTCTTCCAGCTATTTTGAAATATACAATAGATTATTGACTACAGTCACTCTGCTGTTCCGTTGCACACTAGGAATATTCCTCCGACCTCACTGTGCCTTTGTACCGCTGACCTGCCTTTCCCCATCTCCCCTGTCTCCCACCCCTCCTCAGCCTCGGCTACCCCCAGCCTACTTGCTGACTCCCTGAGGCCCATTCCTTTGTAGCCTGCTTGCGCGAGAGGCCACAGAACTTGTCTTTCCATATTTCATTTGTTTCGCTTAGCATAATGGCCCCTCCCTAGTTCATTTACATTTTCTCAAATGACAAAATTTTATCCTTTTTTATTTGATATCATTCCTTATAGGCCTTGCTAAGGAGATCAAATTGGGACTTGAATTGTAGGATTGAAGTATAAATCGGAATTGGAACAAAGACAGCGAATTACATAGAAGAAATGAGTCAATTATCATCTGCAATGATTTTGAGTTTGTACAGAGGGGAGCCAAAAGGAACTATGCTTAGTAAATATTGGTAACGGCAGGGAAATGATTAAGTGAATTATGGTACACCCACTTATGGATTTTATGTTGTCCAAGGATAACAGCTTGCTGAGTTCATAATAACTGTAGGGAGGGGCTGATTCATGCTCATTGCTACAGCTAGAATTTTCTTCCTTGCAAATGACATAATGCTCAAAATGAAGTTTTCCATGCTCTGAAGATAAAATACAGACTTCAAACCTGCCCTACATAGTCCCTGTGCCCTTTCGAGGCCCAAACTTGAAAACCTTCAGGGTCCCCTCCCCTCTAGGCTGACTAGGCTGTTCCCTCAGCCCTGAATGTCCCTTCCTCATTGTCCTGGTCAGGCCTTCCATTTCTCAGGACCTGGCCTGGGTCACTCCTCACTAGGAGAAGCCCTCCTAGCTTCCCACCCAAGGCTGCACCTTGTAGAAGCAGGTGCATCCTGCGGGGTTGTACAGCTGCCTGACTGCTCAGACCCGACTCCTGAGTGCCTCAGTGGAGAGGAGCAAGGACTCCCTAGGGCCCAGCTTGATCCCTCACAGCACGAACACTCAGTAAATGTTGCCTGAGCATTAATAGAGGGCAAAGATGGAAGAGTCAACAGCTGTGTGTGTGACATGATTGTAAAGTTGCTTTTTAAAGACTTTTAAGCAACAGAAAGGAAATTGTGTACAACAAAATACTGGAATTTTCATTGCCAGCTGTCTGTTGCAGTTATGCAGTGTTTTGGCAGGTACCAAGAACTAATTTGTTAATTGAAAAATGCAGAAAAGAAGAGAAAGCTATCTGAAGTCTGCTTTGCAGTTGAGAATAATGTCCCAAGAATACTGCTTACAGCAGCATTTTGACAGGGGAAAAAAACCCCAACCAACAAAACAAAGCAAAAAAACAGGGTAGGGTATTCTTAGGGTGGAGGGAAGTTACATTTGTGTACTCTACCCATATCTAGACCATGGCTCCAAGAGGGGAAATGAAACAGGCTGGTGATAGCTGTGCAGGGGACAGGAAGGGACCATTCCAGGAAAGAAGGTGAAGCCTGCAACAGTGGTTGGAGGCAAGAAGAGTGATGATGGAGGGATGGTGGGTTGGTGGATGCTGGAGCACTGGGGAGGGTGCTGAGGAAGTACTTAGGGATAAAGCAGAGAGGGAGCAAAGGACAGTCAGAAGCAGAGGCCCCCCAGTGTGGTAAGGAAGGCTTTGCTTGGTTCAGATGCAAGGTGACATGGAGGCAAGCAGTGGAGACCTTGTGGAAATCCAGTAATGGCCATGCCAAGGTGGGCCTGTGTATGGGATCATGGGTTAAAGTGCACATGGGTGAGAAGGCCTTAGAAAAAGACCTCAAGACAAATGGGGAGAAGAACAGCTGTAGCTTAGCAGCCAGGAGCATCAGAAGGTATCTGAAGAAGAGGTAGAGGAGTCAGAAAGAAAGGTGTCAAAGGTGAAAGAAACTTGGGAGTTCAGCTGAGATTATGAAACCTACCCACGTGGTGAAACCCAGCTGAAAGTTGATGTGCATGTGACTCAGCCTGTGAGCAGGAGTGCAGCCTGGGAAGAACTGGATGAGCAGGCAGGCTCAATGTGTGTTGTGCTAGAAGAAACTGGGTGGAGTGCGTGTCAAGGACAGCTTCTGGCTTGCTCAGAAGTGGGCTGGGCAGTGATGCAATGACAGCTTCTTAGAGCAACAAAACAACAGCAAAGAGGCCAGAGGGATGCTCACTGACAGTACTGCATGGGAGGCAGGAGGAGAAGGCTGATGCTGGCAGGCTCGAGCAGGTCCCTCACCCAGGAGGACTGTTTTGGAGCTCCAGATCTCAGGGCGAGAAAGCTGGGGAGCTCTCAGCCCGGCATCTCTGGTCTCCTGGAAAACACCCTTGGTTTCTCACTGATGGGCTTTGAATTTCTTATGTAAAAGAAATCATGCCGTATTTAAATTTGTGTGTCTGATTTATTTCACTAAATATTCTGATCTCAAAGTACACCGATTTTCCTACAAAGGACTCAAATTTATTCTTCTATATAGCAGGATAGTACTCCATTGTGCATAAGTACCACATTTGCTTTATTCAATCCTCTGTTGGTTTGAACTTTGGATTTTAGAAACTTTCTTCCCCCAAATCAGAAAGCTCTGTATCAGAGGTGCGGAGCTGCACTGGGCACCCAGCAAGCATATCAATGAAACCAAATCAGAAGTTCTTCCTGGCCACATCACTGGCAGTCACTGATACAAGAACTGGAGCTAAGTCTGTAGATAACAACCAATGTAGACACATACTGAAATACCTGCTTCCTATCAAGCCTTAGCAGCAGAGCAGGTCAACTCAGCAGAGATCCTGTAGGACATTTGCCAAGGCCTGTGGTGGCCTCCCAGGTGGTGTTGACCGTAGGGGCTCGTGGTTAGCGTACCCTGAATTCACACAGGAAATGATGTAATATACCCTGGGCTGCCCAGATGGGTGCGCACATGCACATACACATACGACGTGAACGTGCCAGATGTGGCTGCTGGGTAACTGTCCCCTGCCGCGGGGGAGTGCAGCTCACTGGGGAGGACAAGACCCTGCCAATAGGGGCTTGGTAGCACCCAGATCTCTGGTTTCAGTTTCTCCTCAAACTCAGCTGCAGGTTTGATCCTGTCATTCATTGTAAACAATACTTCTTGGATGAAAGAGCTAATTAGCACTTTGAGCTAAACTAGTTTGAATTGGGGATCTGTTGGTCATCATTGAGTAACAGCACAGGCTGGGAAAATTAGTACTGGCCTTGGCTGAGAAGGCTGAGGATGAGAGGCACAAATGCCCCCAGAAGCAGACTAGCAGGAATCTAGATTTTTAGAACTCATGAGTTGTGATATTTGGATCTGAGACTGTCTGGGTTAATTATTGTAGGTGCCGGAATGCTGAAAGGAAAAAGCTGAAGTTGAACTGGGAGGTCGGACAGGGGAGGCATCAAAGAAACCAGGGAAGGGCTATAGGGAGGCAGCTGCTATCTGCACTGCAACTCCAGTGACCGTGACCATGACTATGACAGCAGGTTTAACCACTCACTTAGAGCTTGTCACTCAGAGGAGAGCTTTAGCTGGTCGGGGAACGGTCACAGACACGCGATCTATGTGACTCAACAGACTGTGTGCTATGTAGTCAGAGTGGTGCCTCAGTCCTGCAGGACTAGAACATAAGTGCATCTCATGAAGGAAATGTGCACGATATTTCAATGGTATGATAGATGCATCTACAGTAGGGTGAACCTAGGTCTTCGCTTGGAATGGTCCTGGTTTACTTCCTATTTTGATACAACGTATTACCATTCACTTTCACTCTCAAAAGTATCCCAGTTTGAATGCACATTTCTAAGGTCTCCATAGAGATTGGCTAACTTGGCATTTGTCATAATTGAAGGGAGGCTTGGGGTTAAGTCTCAGCATGAAGGGGAATGGCAGCTGCTGCTCAGAAGGACGTAAGAATGAAAGGAGAGAAGAGTGTTTTGGAAAGAAAGAAAAAAGAAGCTCCTGACCAGGGCTGGAAGGAAAAAGGGGAGCTCATCAAGGACAACCAAATTATAGAGGAAGAAAAGCACAACCAGAAAAGAAGTCATTCGAGATGAATGTGTGGATCTGTGGTAAGCTCAGAACCACAAGGACCCACATTACCGGGAAGAGCAAGAGTGGCTTGGTAAAAGACTGCAGTATCACAGACTGACACAGTGTGAGTCATAGCCACAGACTCGGACTGGGCAGCCCTTGAGTCTGAGCAATTCTCTGCAGGCAGTTGGGTCAATGTGCATCATGGCCAGACGTGAGCGCATGCACAGGTGATGGCACGTGGATCCAGGTCACCACGATCTGGGTCAAAGGAGAGAACAGACACCAATGAGTTCTCTGAGAAAGGTCAGCTCAGAAGGGTACAGGGGTGTGTGTTATGAGTGTGCATGCACCCACCCCGAGAAATTAAAAATATTGTTCAACCCTAGATCTGAGATGGACATGGACGCCTAAACACACAAACACCTTAGATCAATCCCTTCCTTTGGACAGACAATGAAAATGAGACTCACGGAGGCTAGGTGTAGTGTAGTGTCTAAGCTGTGTGGCACTTCTAAATGTGGACTCCGAAGAGTCAGTTCTATGGACTCATCTCAGAGTCACCAAGGTTGGCTGACAAGAACACACATCCAGCACATGGTGGGAAATCCTCCTGTTGGAAATAATCCTGCACATAGAGCAGAGAAACCTTGCAGGGTACCTCTGGATTTTCTGAAATTCACCAGGATGCCCATTTCCCCGTGTAACAGAACTTGCTTTTGAGAGACACGCCGAAGAATATACCTCAGGAGTGAGAGGCACACAGAACTCGACTGCTTAGACCCAAGTTCCCCAGGCCTGATGACACATCCCTGTTCCTGCAGACTTTGCATAGTGAGTCTGAATACAGCCTTAACCTCATGGGCAACTAAGAAATTTTACCTTTGTTTGGGTTTACTGGGTGCCTGGGTCTAGAAGCTGAGAAGCCTCCTTTCTCTCTGCCCTCGCTATCCTAACCTTCCACTCTCTACTTAACTGTGAAGCTGACCTGGCTGGGGCTCATTTCAGGGCTCGGGCTGCCATGCTTCCCTGCTCAGTGGCTTCTAGCTATATTTGAGCAAAGGAGGTGGTGAGGAAGAGGAGATCAAGGCCTTTCCAGAGCCAAAGTCCCAGTATTTCCAATGGCCCTTGTCACCTTGCTTGCCCTCTGTGCGCTCGGAGGTCTGCAGGGGATCACAGCTACTTTCTGCAATAGTTTCTATCAGGCCTTTGTTAAACTCTTTTCAATTTATGGGCCTTTTCCTGCTGGAACCTCAACCAGGCAGCCCTCTCTTGTCAGAAGACTCTGGGTTCATTGTTTATCCATTTTAAAGCAAATATTGAATGCCTACATTGTGCCAGGGATGGGGATTAAATAATGAGCAAGAATGGCCCAGGTCCAGCAGGACAGGTGAGCAGGTGCATGCCTGTAACCCCAGCGCTCTGGAGGGCGAAAGTAGGAGAACAATTCTGAGAGCAGCCTGGGTCGGGGACTGAGACACTTAGACAGATCTTGTCTCAGGAGAAAAAAAAGAAAATGAACAGACCAGGCCCTTGGTGCTGTGAAGCTGAGGGAGGAATTCAGAAAATAAAGACTGAAGTAAAGCACATCTTGTCCCAGAACAAGGAAGGAAATAAGTAGAGTGATTTCAATGAGAATGGAAAGAGATTTGAAGAACTCTCCAGAGGTATTAAACAGACCTAAACTTGGACAAGGCAGCAAAGGAGATTTATTCAGGCTGGTGTAAGGTCCAATGTGGGTAGAGTATGACTTTTTTTTTTTTTTTTTTTTTTTTTTTTTGGTGGAACTGGGGATTGAACTCAGGCCCTTGCACTTGCCAGGGAAGCACTTATGCTGCAGAGCCATCTCCCTGGCCTGAGTATGACATATTTAAGGGACTTGTAGAGAATGGTGGTGAAGAGTTGGGATAGGTGAGATCAAAGGGCTGTGGAAGGGAGAATCACTATTCACCTCATCTGTACCACCTGCTCCCCCTCATGCCAAAGACTGCTAAGCTGTACTTCCCACCTGGGTTTCCCCCTGGAGCTTTCGTCTGATGTCCTGCACAGGTGCAAACAATTTTTCTTCTTTTCTCCCAAACCAATTTCTCTTCCTCAGTCTCAGTTACCTCCTTATGACCTACGCTGCTACCAGGGTTTGTGGGCCACTTGTGAATGGTTAATCTTGGCCATCAATTTGACCAGAATCACAGATGCCTAGAAAGTCATGAACCTCTCTTCTGGGTGTGCCCAAACAGATTCTTTCATAGATGATCAGCCTGTGGATCAATTGAGAGGGGCAGGGAGTAGCCCCACCCAGTGGGTTGGGGGCTGCATGGACCACACATGTTATAGAAGCAGGAATCTCCCATGCATGTGTTTGCCCCCTGCTAGGTAGCCATCCTGCTTGGTGTTGAGCTGTTGGATGTGGAGCACACCAGCGCCTCTCCAGGATCTTGTAGGCCTGAGTGTCAGACCAGGGTCGCATCCTTGGTCTCTTTTGTTCCACAGTGTTCAGCTCCCTGGGCTGAACAGTGTCTGGCTCTTGGATCTCCTTCCTGCAACCAATCACAGTGGGACTACACATCTCTAATAGTGTGAGCCAGTACAACCAACCCCCTCTCCTCAACACTGTACACATGCATTCCCTTGTTCTGTTCCTCAGAGAACCTGATGACAATATCTGCCAGGCCCTTGCCTTGGCCATCAGCTCACAAGCCTAGCTGTTGCTGTGACACACCCCCTCTCCCACACTTCATCAGCCCCATCTATTCCTTCCCACTCCCATCATAACCTGTGAGTGTAGTTTTCCTACACTCACGCATGTGACACGAATGTGTCATGACACACATGAATGTGTCATGCCGCTCCTTAAATGTGATGGCTCCACATCCTTTCAGCATGGCCTCCAATGTCCTTGTCTCTATCATTTTCCAAGACTCCCCTGCACAACCTCCCTTTGGGCCCCATGTCTGAGTGTCCAGAGTGTGGAGTGTGCTTTCTCCTGCCTCCTACCTGTTCTCTCTGCCTGGGATGTCTTTCCTACCACTCAGTTCCCTCCTCTGCCTAGTGAACCATCACAAAACTGGCTGCTTTAGGAACTGACTCAAGTGTTGACTTCTGACAACTTCAGGCGGTGTAGGGCAACCACTGCACAATGAAGGTCAGTATACCCAGTTATGACCTTGCACCAGATCCCCTTAAGGAAAGCCTGTTCCTATCATTTCTGGCCTTTCTGTGTTTATTCACATGCTAAGCACATAGTCTGTGTTTATAACGAACTGACCAGTGTATGTCTCAGGAAGGAAAGAGGGAATAGCTTCCTGTTGTAGCAACTAGAAATACATAAGAAGTAGCTCAGAGTCAGAAAAAGTAGAAAAGATGAAAGTGTGAAGCAAAGAACTGAGATATCAGGGACTACCCTCCTCCTTCTACCCCCAGGAAGCAACGAAAGAAGAAAGGAACCAAAACCCAATGTGTGTGCTGTGGAAACCAGACACAAGGGGGTTGGAGAATTTGAGAAACAGAGAGTATACACAGAATAGAAACTGCAGTTTATTGTGTCCTGTGAAATTAGAGTGAAATCAATTGCTGAAGACCTGTTTCTTTGGTGGAGTTAGAGTAGATGGAATACTTATTCCACATGTGTCAAGATAGTTTAAAAATAAGAAAGGAAAAGTCTTTTTCCTTTTAAAGCATAAGCTGCTACGTAGAAAAAAGAAACTATTATCATATTATCAACATTGTGTTTTTAGAAGAGTTACATATGCAGTGTCTCACAAATACCTGGGATAGCAAGTAACAGACAGGGAACTAAGCTGTGATCTACGACATGAGCCCTTGCTATAAAAGAGTGTTTCTGAGCCTTACTGTTTTGCTGGCTTTCTTGAATTCCAACCTGCAATTGAGTCAAATGAACTGTAATTAGTCAAAGTCATGTTGAACAGGTTCGAGCACCTGTGAATTTCATCCTAACAGTTTCTTTTTGATTGATTTCTGATGAACTTTGTTTAGAACTCCTGGTCATTTCAGACATGAAAAACTACACTTTTAGTGGGTGCAGTTATACAGTGAAAATATTAACATAGTAGAGTCTCTGAAGTGGTAGGAAAGGGGAAAGGAACATTTATTTCTTGAACACCCTCAAAGTGCCAAGTGCCACCTGAGATGTTTTACATTGTTTACTCATTTATTTCCTTTCCTTCATCATAGTTTCTTGCCAAGTAGAGCTCATCTTAGGAAGATCCAGTAATAATTCCAGAAAACCTATCCTGATTACAGATTTTCTCAAGCAGTGGGACTAAAGTGTGTATCCCGGGGCAGGCTGGTCCCGGGCTGTCCATGACGGAAGGCATGGATTTCCCCTGCTGAGCCACCGTCCCATTTATGTCTATCCCACTGTGTTGCTCTATTTCTGATACCACTCAGTGGCTTACTCATAGTAAAGTACAATGAATCAGTGGGATTTATTTCTCAACTGTACTTACAACTTAAATAAAGATCCAAGGAAAACAGTGCTTCATTAAGGGAATAAATACACACTGGAAAGTGAACTTTTCGGCACTGTGGGCAAGAGAATGCTCGAAGGAAAAGCCGCCTTCCTGAGCCTTTCCCAACTCTGTGAACGGGTGGCCCATGCTTCCATAAGTGGCCCAGGATGAAGGTGACATTGGTATGGTCTTTTTGCACCCCAGTCTTTCACCAGTCCTGATATGAGTTGGCTAAGAGTAGCTTCCAGGTATCCACAGGAACCTGGGCTCCCATTTGGCCAGCTCTATGGTACTGTTCGTGCATTTCCATTTCTTCATTTTCCTCCTTCTACCACATTCCCAAGTTTCCCCAAAGTATAAAATATGGATGTTCATACCTCCCCCAAATTCATACCTTGAAACTTAACCTGAAACAGGATGGTATTAGGAAGTGAGGATTTGGAGAGATGATTCAGTCATAAGGATGGGGTGCCCATCAGTGGGGTTAGCATCCTTATAGGAGACCCCATGCTGCTGCCCTGTCCTTTCTGCCAAGTGAAGACACAGTGGAAAGACAGTGGCCAGTACAACCAGGAAGTGGGCCCTCCACACACCCAATCTGCTGGTGCTTTGATATCCAACTTCTCAACCTCCAGAACTTCTAGAGATAAGTTTCTGTAGTTTATAAGCCATCCCACCTTGTGACAGTTTGTCATAGCAGCCCAAAAAGACTTTGGGAGTACTTTTTGCTTTATTAGAGAAGGAATGGAAAAAGGAACCCAAAATAGTTGAACTTTGGACTCTTAAGTGCAAAAGCCTAGCTCTACCAAGAAGTGCAAGGTTCATTCCTGGCCATGGCACCTGTAATTCCAGAATTCTGGGAGACTGAGGCCTTCCTGATCCTTGGAAGGATCAAATTTGAGACCAGCTTCAGGAACTTAGTGAGATCCTGTCACAAAATTTTTAAAAAAGGAGAAAGAAAGAAAGACAGAAAGAAAGAAAGAGGAGCATGTAGCTCAGAGTGAAGGTCCTGGGTTCACACCCTTAGTACTACAAAAATAAGTGGAAGTTCATAAACAGTTGAGTTGTGGACCTGTACCCTATTTTGCTTAAAGCTCTATTGCAAGAAAAGGTAAAATCCCATTTCAAATGGAGAAAAGAGAAAGTGAGACAAATCTCTGGCCACCTGATATAAAATATTTGGTTAATCAAAGACCAGGGCCAGGGAGACAGCTCAATAGAATAAGCACTTGCTTGGTAAGTACAAGGGCCTGAGTTCAATCCCGAGTTCTGAAAAAAAAAAAAAAAGACCAATGGGGTCCCACTGGGAGGTACATATGGTGCCTTGGAGTGGGTGTCAGGGGATTCACTATAGCGTGCAGCTGTGTCTGTGGGGCACAGGGAGAAACTCCTCTGGCCCCGCACTGGCCACTGTGCGCCTGTCTGAGTGTGTCCTGAGCGCCTTGCCCTAACCACTTCCTTCCACACCTTTCCTGGCTGTCCCTGCCAGTATTGAAGCACTATGTTATTAACACCTAAGCTTTCGTTTTAGCTATTGATCTAAAAAAAACCAATTCACTAACTCTAATCTGCTGCATTATAATGAGTTGTTTGGAACTAATAGCCGTTTAGAAGTAGAATAGCACAGTACCATTTTTTAGTCTTGTAGCCACAAAGATCTGAGCCATGAGTTGAGAATATGCCGTAAGGGGAAGGAATTGTAGTGTTTCAAACTGGAAAGAAACTGTTAAAAGATCATGAGTAGAGGCCTGTTCATTCAGACACACAGACACAGTCTTCCTAGAAGAAAAATTGATCATGACCCAAGACTATCAATAGGATAGCCACAGCCTCACTCCCCACACAACATATTGCAAAGGAAATTTTATTTTATGTATGTATGTATGTATGTATGTATGTATGTATGTATTTGGTACAGGGTCTCACTACACAGCTCAGACTCATAGTGATCCTTCTGTTTTCAGCCTCCCCTGAGCTGGGATTATAGGTGTGTGCCACCACACCTGGACTCAGTTGTCGGCACAGTGTGCCCTGGGGGTGGAGCCATTGAGGCATGTGGGACCAGGGATCAAACCCTAGTCCCTATACTTGCCAAAGCAGGTGCTTAGTTTACTAAGCTATCTTGCTGTCCCTTGCAAAGGAAACTTTAGACTGGATTTAATCTGTTTATTAAAGAACAGAAGGAAGGAAGAAGGGATGATGGTAGGGAATGAGGAGGGAAGAAAGAAAGGAGGGCAGGAGGGAGAAAGGGGACTTGCTCACTTTCCCAGGTAGAATCATTAAGGACTTCAAATGGGAAACAATGAGTGGGTGGGGGAAAGCACCAGGAGAGAATGAAGGCCCCCTGGCAGGTGGAAGTCCAGGTTATGCTTTTTTTTTTTCTTTCCATGAACTAGCCTAGCCTGGAATTATCAGAAACTCTTAAGCTAGAAGTGAAATTAGAGGCTCATGTATTTCTGCGCCTTGCCCTGAGCATACTGTAATGTAGTGTCTTCCAGTTGACTGGGATGAGACTATTAATAACTGATGATTTCAGTTGGGTGGTTTACAATGAGCCTTCCTAAACAAATTAATAGATAAAAATGGAACAAAATGTGCTATACAAAAGGCTGTTAGGGCAGTTGTGTAGGTTGTATACACCAAACACAGTCTGTTGTGCCTAGCACTCCTAGGTTTTTCTTTGGAACCTCCCTCCTAGTATGGCAGTACTAGATGGTTTGGTTCTTTAAGAGACCTTTTTGTGTGTATGTGTGGTACCAAGCATTGAACTCAAGACCTTGCACTTGCCAGGCAGGCTCTTAAGCTGCTGAGCTATATCCCCGGCCTGGCAGCAGGATTCTTTTTCCTCTTTAGAACCTCAAATCAGAAAGTATCCCACCTTCCTTCTCCCAGAGTCAATAGTGTGACTGTGGATCGAAGCTAACTGGGTCTTATCATGTGCTTTAAATCTGGATCAGGTGCAGGGTGGATGAGGCAGTTAGGGATTATTCAGTCCCTATGGAATTGAGCAGCAGAGCCCACAGATCAAATCTAGAAGGGACTAGGAGCTGCTAATACAGGCTGGACAGCAGCCTTTGATCTGCCCAGTGTCTGGTCAACCTGAGTTGTTAGCTGTTTTCTGATACTGCAGACCCTTCTATGTATTTCCAGCAAATTGCTTCTTTGAGGAAGTTTCCTGGAGTCAGCTTTTATCATTTGTAACCAGGAACTGCAACCCAAATACATATATTTGGGGAGTTGAACTTTGCATACAACTCACCTACATCCTTATCCTAAATTCTCAAATCATCAAAATATACTAATACAAGTAAAAAAAAAAAATAGATGAAGGAGAAAATGATATTCCTCCAAGTTATTTTTCACACACTATTTAGCAAGCATTGTTTTGGGACAGGAAAAAGAAAAGAAGCAAATATTTTCTGAAACAGAGACAATCATGTAAACCATTGCAGATGTGTTCAAAACCACAACTGTTCTGTGATTTTTCTGATACCCCACTTTGACTTTTATGAACTAGCATTCATTAACATAAGCATTCTTTTAAGACATTTACTATTTACTTAGTGTCAACAGCAATCAAAGCCACATGCAGAAAACATGCAGAATATAACCCATGCGGTCCACCCAAATGTCTCAGAACTCATGCACACTAAGTTTCAATGACTTTGCTTCTGCTAAAATAAAAAAGTATAATACTTTCCCACATGCTTTTAGCATTGTTTTATTAAGATAGAATGCAGACAAAAGCAGCCATTGATAAGACCTTTTCATCAAAGAGCTTATGATTTTTTAGCCTTAAGTTAAAGAGGCATTCGACATGGCATAACTACATTCAGCTACTTTTTGCAACAGGGCTTGTGTTTATATTTTGCATTTTACCTGAGGAGAGACTGCTCATCTCTAGAACTTAGGAAGTGGTTTCAGCAGTTGGAAAGATCTCAGATGCAGAGTGTGATAAGCAGTTGGGGTGTGTAGGGGGGTCTAACATATGTGCCTGAGGCCAGCCACTACCAGAAGGAGTCACCCAGCGGTGACGTCACCTTGGCACCTCGGCATGGGTCTGCCCGAAGGCATGACGGAAAGCCAGAGAAATCACACTCTCTGCTCTTCTGCATCAAAGAGTTTCTTATAAACCCACTGTGATAACAGTTTTCAGGTGGGTAGGAAGGTCCCCAAACTCCCAGAAAGTTGGCTAATTTCTTTCCCCCCCCCCTTTTCTTTTCTTCTGTACTGCCTTCTGTGAGTACTGTCCTGTGGCAGCCACTTCCTTGGCTGTTTCCAGCAGTGGACTCTGTCTTCTGTCCCACCTCCAGGAGCCCCGGGCGCCCAGTCTGCAGCCTATCTGGCCAGTTGTTTCTGACTTGTGTGTTCTGGAGTCTCTTCTCTCACCAGGCTAGAGGTGCTGGACACTCCCATGGGAATGTTGGAACTGGGTGGTGTGTGGAGCCCTGGGGCTTCTGCCTTGGCCTCCTGCACAGCTCTGCTGCTCTTTCTTGTGCACCCTGTGGCTGCTTTGAGCTCTGTGGGGTTCCACAGGACTCACCCAAGAGGCTTGACTCTGAGCCCTATTCTTGCCCAACTCTCCCCATCACCATCCCCCCACATCTCAAGTCCCTTGCTGAGAACTCTTCCACTTGTGTGTCTTAGGGGCCAGACCTTCCTCCCAGAGAATTCAAACATATCTTCATGAAAGCTGCATGTCTTTGTGACTTTTGTCCTTACACCAGCTACTCCTCCACTGCTCTGTGTATATTTTACACTTGGCTCGTAATTCTCAGGGTTGGCCATTGACTGGGACAACCCCTTCTCACATCTGTTCTCTTGTCCCCCCTCTGCTGACAAGATAGCAATCTTCTTAAACATCTGAGATTCCCCTTCTGAGATTCCCCCAGGGCAAGCCTTGTGAAGCTCCAAGGGGAAAGGCCAAGGAGTGTGACCCTCCAGGCCTACTTGTCACTACCTTCTTGTCCACTCTGGGTGGCTTTTTTTCATATTGGTCACCACATTGACTTCGTATCAGTTGCTCAAATACTTCAAAGTTTAGCCCATTTTCTGTTTAGGGGGGAAAAAAAAAAGCACAGCTCCCTGCCAACATTTTCATTTAATCTTACACAAACATGTTCTCTGAGGCTGAAGCCAATCTGACTGGTTTTCAATGTGAAAATAAAATATACAAGTAATTCTTGGAAAACTAAACACCATTGTCTTGAATTGTAATGCAACAGAAATGCATATGGCTAACAGTGCTTCATTGCTTCCCCTGTGATGAATTTCAAAGTGCAGAACCACAGCCCAGGACAGAGCATTGTGCACAGGACACCATGTCTCTCTCCTCTCGCCATCCCTGTCACTGGGCAGGAAGCAAACATGGTGGTGACCAGGTGGGCTCAAAAAGTAGCAAAGCAGTGGGATATTTTGTGGGGAAATTTGGGGTAAAGTGAGGACTGCGATTGATGAGTTATCTTAGGGAAAAGGTTGTAGCCATAAACACTGTTGACAAGTATTTTTTAAAAGTTTTTAAATATTTTTATTTTTATTGAATTTTTTTGCCATCATAAGACTTATTTTTTTTTTAATTTTATTTTTTTTGCAGGCTCAACCCACCCTGGCGGTGGGGCTGGTGCAGCATGTGGTGCCCAGGATTGAACTAAGCCTAAGCAGACCCTTTAGACTGCTGAGCTACCTTGCTAACCCATGTTGACGAGTATTTTCAGGATAAATGGGAAATACATTAAGAATTAAATTTCCAGTTGGGGAGATAGCTTGGAGGTCTAAGCACCTGCCTGGCAAGTGTAAGAACCCAAGTTCAAACCCCAGTACCATGTATCAATCAATCAATCAAACTTAAAGAAAATAAATTAAATTTTCTTTTTTTTGTTTTCCATTTTGGAGATTGAACTCAGGGTCTTTGAACTCAGATACATCCCCAGTTCCTTTTAAACTTTCTTTTTAGAGGTAGGATCTTGCTAGTTGCCCAGGTTGGACTCAGAATCCTTCTATCTCAGCCTCCTAGAGTTCTGGGACTACAGGCATGTACTACCACTCAAGATTCGAATTGTTCTTTCTATTTTAAACAAGCAAGCAAGCAAATAAACAAATGGTTATCTCAACTATTCTCTCCTTTTGTACTGCAGAACTATTTTGAGCAGTTTCAACTGCTTCTTTAGGTAATAGCCATTTTGTTGTTAAGTAACAAACATGCTTACATGGCTACCTCTTCATTTTCCTATTTTAGGCATTACCTATGGAGTTCTGAATGTGAATGATGATGATTTAGTTCCTTTTCACCACTGGTCCCCACCACATTCACATATACTTCCTGTCTCCTATTTTTCCAACATAAATTATAATGCAATTAGATTAATGTTCACTGCTTACATTATTATCATTGCTTAGAGCTGAGTCATGCAGTAAACTAGACTTTCTTTCTCTGTGCCTTGGATTGTTTTGTTTTATAATGCTGGAAATTGCACCCAGAGTCTCACTCATGCAGGGCAAATGCTCTACCACTGAGCTACACCATTGCCAGTTCCACTGTTGTTTTTTTGCATGGGGCTTATGCTTTATACATTTATCACCAGCTACCCTCTAAGTCTCTCTCATCTATGCTAATATTGCTCAACAAAATCAAAAGCCCTGGGATGTGAATAATATTGTTTTCTTGAAAATATGTATTTGAGAGACTTGTCACCTATGTTGGAATTGTGTCATTTTGAGTCCCCTGAGAATAGACACACTGAAAGACAAAAAAGAGATTGGGGAAAACATCTCTGAAAAAATGAGGTAGAGGAGGATGCATTGAGAGGAGGGTGCAGCTCTAATCCTGGCAGGAGAGGGGAAGGCAGGGGACTGAGTAGAAGCAGTCCCAGACTGAGTGGCCTCACTGGAGAAATCCCGCTGTGGGCGGAGGGGTCTGGCCCTGGAGCTCTGGCCCTGGCGTGGGCGCTGGGGTGGCCTAGGAGCACCACAGCAGGAGGCTGGCACTGCCTCCTCCCCCCCTCCAGTTCTGTCCTGCAGGGAGAGCTAGGCCATGAGTTCCAAGGTTACACAGACTAAGGAGCCCCAGCTGCTGGCTGACTTGTGGCTTGTCCTCCAAGGAGGTGCAAACCAGGCAGGAGCCACTTGGGCCACCCTGGCCCAGTTTTCTTGCTGCCTCCTTCCATCCTTTCCATGGAGGGCTTACTCCAAGGTTCCCCCAGAAAGAGTGCAGGAGCCAGTTCTTTTGGAGAACCTGCCTCTCAAAACCTGCCTTTACCCTGGTTTATGTTTGACCAAGGCTGGCTGAGGATGAGGGTCTAAGAAAGAAATACTTTTCCTTCAGAATTTGTGGGGACTCTATTTCCTTGTATCTTCCAGCATGGTTCTCTCTAAGTCTAAAGTAATTCAGGGCCCAGCCAAATAGCTCAGTGGATTTAAGTGCCTGCAAGCAGGTACAGGGGCCGGGGATTTGATCCCTGGGCCTGCCATGCTGGCCCCGCCCCTAGGGACTGCTGAGATAGCAATTGAGACTGGGAGTGGTGGTGCGCTCCTGTAATCCCAGCTCTTGGGAGGCTGTGAACAGGCGTATCACTAGGAGTCCAATCTAGTAGTGAGACCCTGAACACCCTGTAGACTCTTTCCAAAAAAAAAAAAAAAAAAAAAGTCATTCAGATGCTTAATGCTTGATAGTTGATTCTGGTTTTCTGAAGTTTCATAGTAATGAGAGTTACCACAATATTCAGAATAGTTTGGGACTCCTACTTTGAACATTTATGTTCATATTTGAGAATTTCATAAGCAAAACTTATTTAATGTTATTTTCCCACTCATTGTCTCAGA
The DNA here is from genome assembly GCF_000260255.1 of Octodon degus. Classification (NCBI taxonomy): domain Eukaryota; kingdom Metazoa; phylum Chordata; class Mammalia; order Rodentia; family Octodontidae; genus Octodon; species Octodon degus. The sequence goes on along the minus strand of NW_004524717.1, from coordinate 3,124,793 downwards.
TTTTTCTCCCAAACTCTAATTAGATTCTATAATTTTCTTATTCCTATGTGTTTGTTTGACATACTTTTACTTCTTTTTTTTTGTTTTCAGGAAATTTGTGGTTTTTTTTTTTTTTCCAATTACAGTTCCAAAGTATTCCAGAGATGTTTTTTAGATCTGATTTATTTATTTATTTATTTTCTGTGTTTTAGGGAAGGGTCTACAGGATGTTCAGGGGTTCACTGCTAGATCAGACTCCTAGTGATCCACCTGTTTACAGCCTTCCAAGAGCTGGGATTACAGGTGCGGGCAAACAAGTCTCAGCACGCCCCAGGGGCAGGGCTGACACAGCAAGCCTGGGGATTGGGCCCTACACCTGCTTGCAGGTGCTTTAATCTGCTGAGCTATTTGGCCTGCCCTTGTTTTACTTTAATTTTAAGACATATACCTACTCTCAGAAAAATCTCTTGTAAAGACTATGACATTATATATATAGAAAGTCCTGTTGTCTTTTTCAGAGGAAATTAATGATAGTTAAAAACACTTTTTTCTTCTTCCTCCTGGCTAGTTTTCCCTGAGTTCCGTTTTGTGTTACAAGGCTTTTCTGAGGGCCAGCTGACCTTGGGCTGCTGCTCCAGATTTGCAGGAATCACCTTAGTGGTGATCTGGCTGCATCACTGGGGAAAAACTCAGGCCATCTTGAGTTTTGTACCTTCCTGTCATCTTTCCTTTTGGAGTAGATTTCAGATTTTTAGGTCTGCTGTCTGAATAGTAGAGTCCCAAATGTTGGCATTTTGAGGACCAAGGATTGTGGGGCTATCAACATTCAGGAGGGAGCCTGCCGGTTAGCTCAGTTGTTTAAGCACCTTCTCATGCAAATGCAGTTAGGTGCAGGATACCACGGTTTGATCCCCACCTCTACCTGCCTCACCAGACCCGCCCTTAAGGCATCCTGAGCCAGGCAAAAAACAAAAGAACGCTGAGGAGTCTCCACCCAGTCTTGCTGTCCTTGGACCTCGAGCACCACTCGCAGTTATGCTTGTTCCCCATCCAAGGTCCACAGGGACCTATGGATGTCATTGGGGAGTAACCTGCCAGTCCTCCACCAGGGCGCAGAGGGACAAGTCAAGTGTGGGGTGCATGTGGGGGTCCTCAGGGATACTTAAGCATACTTGTAACCAAAATTTTAGTTGCTACCTCTTCCAGGGGTACCTAAATGTGATTTCTGTTGTCTCGGGGTGTCTACTATTTACGTCAGGTCCCTTTTTTACTTTCCCAATATTGTATTACTTAATTTTCTTGGGTGTGCTAAGTCAGTTACCACATCCCTTTCCAGTTCTCCAATTGCGCACTCTGTCTCTGTCTCTGTCTCTGTCTCTGTCTCTGTCTCTGTCTCTGTCTCTTTCTCTGCCTCTGTCTCCGTCTCTGTCTCTTTCTCTTTCTCTTTCTCTGTCTCTGTCTCTGTTTCTCTCTCTCTCTCTCTCTCTCTCTCTGTTTCTCTCTCTCTCTCTCTCTCTCTCTCTCTCTCTCTCTCTCTCTCTCTCTCTCTGTCTCTCTCTCTCTCTCTCTCTCTCTCTCTCTCTCTCTCTCTCTCTCTCTGTCCTTGTCTCCATCTCTGTCTCTTTGTCTTTTCTTTGTCTCTGTTTCTGTCTATCTTTTCTTTCCATGTCTCTTTTATAAAACCCTGTAGGTTTTCAGGAAACTAATGTATGCATGTACTTGCCATCTTAAACTACAAGTCAGCTGTAATGTACTCTTGGCCTAGCGAATCTCCTCTTTGGAATAATATAAGTTCATTTATAATTCCTCTTAAATGTAGAACAGATCCTCTACAGCCAGCATTGGTATATGTGTAAGTTTCATTTGCTGGCTTTCACTTTGGGAATAATTAAGGAGGAAACTGGTGTGCTGTCAGGAACCTCTGCACTGTGCTGTGTACAACGTGCTGTGTTGCCCTCAGGGCTCTGTCCATAAATGATTCTAAGCACGGCTGAACACACAAGTTGGCTTAACAAATAATCACTCATAGCAATTTAATAGGTAGCCTGGAATCTCTCTTACCAGCTTTGGAAAAGCAAATACTCTTTGTGCGTATACTATCTGTTCTTGTTTCTATTTTGAAGCAAAGATCAGAACGCTGTCACCATTAGCACTTACCCTCTTTCCCCAGATATAAGACCTAGCTGGAAAATAATCAGCCTTAAAAACAAGGGATCAAAAATGCCAGCCCCGGTCAGCCTGGCTTCTCCTTCCCTGAGCATTAATCAGTACATATATTATTTCTCATTGTGTAGAAAGGGTCATTTGTTAAAAATTTATTTATTTATTTATTTATTTGAAACAGGGTCTCACTATGCAGCTCAGACTCATAGTGATCTTCTTCTCTCAGCCTCCCCAGTGCTAGGATTACAGGCATGCGCCATCACCCCCAGTTTCTAGCTGATGAGGCATGCGTGGAGTTCTGAGGCTGGCATGGCATGGGGATTGAACTCAGGTTCCTATGCTTGCCAGGCAGGAGCTTAGACCACTGAGCTATCGCCCCAGACCCAAAGAGTCATTTTATTAGAAGGTAACTTTGATATTTTTATGAAGATTTCAAAATATAGGATTCAAATAAAAGGATGGATGAGCAGCCAACAGGTAAGAGAAGAGTGAGGGCAGGTAAGTTCAGGTTAGGCTGACCAGGGCTGGTGGTTTTGATCTATAGTTTTCAAGGCTGATTATGTTCAAGCTAGGTCTTATTTTAGGGGAATTTTGGTATGTGTGTGTTGGACTACTGAGTGTGTAAAGTATACAACCAGGTATGCATTGGTTGCGCTTTGGCGAAGAGCAGGTTTTAGGTGAGACATGTTTCTAAAAGTTGATTCAGAGCCAGACAAGGTCATAAGTGCCTGTACTCTCAGCACTTGATGAGGCTGAGGCAAGAGGATTGTAAATTCAATCCAAGACTGGGTAATTTACAGACTTAGTAAAACCCTGTTTCTAAGTAAAAAATAAAAAAGAGCTAGGGATGTATATAGCTCAGTGAAGGTAGGTCAGTCCTCACTGCAAGAATAAAGTATCAATGAATGAATGAATGAATGAATGAATCAATCAATCAATCAATCAATCAATCAATAAGTCATTGTTTGGCAAATACTCAAAGCTTATTCACTCTCTATCTTTAATTTTAAATAATACTTTGCTTTTTAAAAATATTTTGTTTAGGTTAAATTTGTCATTAATCAGCTATTCACTAGGATGTATTAACCCAAAGTACTGACTTTAAAAATGTGCTTGCAGATGTTTGATTAGAAATATACAGTAAGTCTTCATGTAAAAGTAATTCAAGGAAGTACTTCATCAACAGCATAAACAAAGATAACATTTTCCCAGGTAGCTAAAGAAATGAATACATATATTCTCAGTAGGCAGAAAGAGTTGTTTGATTAAAGGATGATTTCACTATTTTTATAAAGATCTCAAAATATAGGGTTCAAATAAAGGACGGGTGATTCAGGGGGAGCCTGAGAGACAAAGAGAGCAGCAACAGCAACCCCTCCCCTCCTTCCTTCTGCTCTAGCAGAAGTGTGTAGGAGACTCACAGGCCAGCAAGGAATAAACATTCGTGATTGTTTTCCTTGAAAATACAGGACATGTGATTTTATGCCTCGAGTTTTTCCTGCTCTGGTCCTTGGGATGCTTTTACTGCGTTTCCTTTTCCTTCTTAAAGGAACTTCTCAGAAAGACTTTCCATGTCTGGTGTTGTGCTGTACTTCAAAAATTCGAACAGGTCCTCCCCTGCCAGGTACTTGGTGTGAGTGGTCAAGGATAAGAGGAGTGGTGTTCGATCAGAACTAATCAGAATTTTGCATAAGATCTGTCATTTCCTGTACAGAATGTTTCATGTTCCCAGGGCTGGAATGTATTACCAAAATCATCTGAATGGGGCCTATGAATTCCTGGTACACTCACCGGAAAGTAGAGCCCTTTGGGTATCCATAAGTAGCTTGCAGGCTGTTCACGAATTCATAAGCTATTTAATCTCTTTACCGAATAACTGCATTTTTTTTATAAACAAGAAAACACAAGCTGTATGTGTACATCATGTTTTATGCTTGCAAGCACATTTGGTGCTATCAATACTTAAAGCCTGCGCTGGGAACAACGTTGATCTTGAAATCAGTTTGAGACTGACCACTTACTAGCAAAAGTCTGACACGTTTAGCTGAGCATTCTGAACAGCTTCTTATTTATTTATTATTTTTTATTTATTTAGTATAGGATCTACAGGGTCTTAGTACACAGATCAGACTTGTAGTGATTCTTTTGTTTTCAGCCTCCCAAATGCTGGGATTATAGGCATGCACCACCACTCCCAGTCTCAGTCACCATCTCAGTGAGCCCCAGGGGTGGGGCTGGCAGGAATGGGGGATCAAGCCCTGGTCCCCTGCTTGCCTAGGGAGGTACTTTAGTCTGCTGAGCTATCTGGCTGTCCCTTTAACACTTTTTTTTTTTTTTTTTTTTCCGGTACCAGAGATTGAACTCAGGACCTTGCACTTGCCAGGCAGGCACTTATGCCACTGAGCTATATCCCCAGCCCTTGAACTGAGTTTGTTCCTTTGCATGATAATATCTCAAAGACCTATCAGGAAATGTAAAGAGGCTTTGCATGTTGCAAACACTCTTCATATCTGCATGTCTATTTAGAATATAGCAGGTTCTTAACAAACTATTTGTTGAGCTGGTTATACAAGCTGGAAATTACCTTCCACATCCAATACATCTCACTGCTTTGGCAGGAGAGCTTATTACAGATATATGTCATTTGGTTGGAAATACATTACTTAGATTTGGTCCTTACTCTGTCCCTAACTACATGGGAAACCTAGGACAAACCATATGGGTTTTTAATTTTCACTTTAATTTGAAAACACAAGTTTGAAAGTTCCACTGAATCCATTGCTAGACATTATGGTGTGGGGGATTTACTTCAAAATCACCCAGGGTGTGGGGAAGTAAGCAGGGTACAGATGACAAGAGATTGTCCCTGAATTCCATAATGCTGAAGATGAGGGACTGGCATGCTGGTTTGGTTTTATTATTGGCTCTGCCATAAGCATGTGCATGTACACATGTGGTGCTGAAGATTGAACTCGAGGTCTCGTGCTTGTTAAACCCATCTCCAACACTGAGTGACACCCCAAAGCTTTACTCCTGTATACTTTTGAAATTCTCTTAATAAAAAGCTAGAAAAAAAAATTATCAAACAAAACTTTCTTCAAAGGAATTCAGGATGCGGCAATTTGGAAAATCAGTACCTGAAATCCCATTTGACAGATTTGTACGTTATCTTTTCCTTTTTGTGTTTTCTTGAAGGAAAAGTCCCTGATTACTTGCACCAAGTGGGGGGAACCTCACACACAACTTCTCAAGGACAGCTGCTGGCTGACTCACTCGCCCCATCTGCTGGGGAGGGGCTCTCTAATGGACAGGGTATTCCCCCCCTGACCCATCCGGGGTGGTGTGACTCAGACCTGAAATCTAAGTTGCACATCTAACCATTCTGAGCGTTGATTATCAAAGCTGGAAGCTGAAGGCCTGGCTGAACAGAAGAGAGGCTATTGAACACCTCTCTGTAAATGTCAAAACTTTCCTGCAGGAGATCTGATGTTACTTCAGATTTGACCTTGAAAGGGGACATTTCCTCAGAAGTGTGCTCGGTCCTTTTATCACATTCATATTAGGGATGAGAGCGCAGCCTTAGACCATAAGGTGACTTATTTATTTAGTTAAAGTAGATGCCTCCGGTTGGTCAGGAGTCACTGCGACTTTGCTGATGTGGAGTATTTCACTCTGCCTCTGATGTCCTAAGTATTTAGACGAGGACACAGGCTGTTGCCCCCACACCCAACAGAAGCTGACAAGTGACCAAAAACTACTTTCTGACTTCTAGTCCAGTCTTCTTGATTGTCAAGTTGAGGAACTGAGGGAGAGTTTCCAAGGCTCCATTATGCATGGGTGTACATGGCTACCTAAGTTCAATGAATCCTTTCCTAGTCCACCATGAAAATTGTTTTTAAACACTTCTTGTTGTGCTTCTGATGCTGAGGTTTACAATCTACCTGTCATTGATTTACACATGCTATAATGTAAGGATCCACCTTCTCCCGTCTCCCCCATAATGCTTTACTACTAGCTCATTGTAATGATTGCCTATCTTTCGTTCATCTGCAGGGTAGTCTTCATCATGTATCAGGTGTCCACTGATTTGGTCTGAAGGGTCTGTTCTCTATTTTTTTTTTTTTTTTTTTTTTTGGTAGGGTGAGGATAACAAAATGCTAATATGACACATGTAGTACTGTAGCAACTCTGATAAGGCAAATCCTCCTTCTTATTTGTCCTTTTCAGGAATGTCTTAGCTATTTCTCAACCTTATTTTCTACACACGTTTTAGAGTAAATTTCATGTTTCATGACAACACTTGTGATTTCAAATATCATATTTTCTCTCAGATGTGGAATGTAGGAAAAAAGATGGCATTAAAGTTGTAGGATGCCTATTAGAGAAGAGGAAGGGAATAAGGGGAGGAAGAAAGGGCAAGCAGATAGCTGAGGGAGGAAATGCTCAAAGTCTATTGTATGCATGTTTATCCCAGCCTGAAACTGTTGTTCTGTGTAATTACAAAAATCTTGTGATTGCATTGCAAATGTATTCAATGGATAGATGAACTTAGACAAGATTGTCTTTTTTTTTTTTAATGTATTTAGTACATGGTCTGCAGTGTCTCATTACACAGATAGGACTCATAGTGCTGCTTCTGTTTTTCAGCCTCGCAAGCACTGGGATTCCAGGAGCATGCCCAGTCTCAATCGCTGTCTCAGCATGCCCTGGGTGCAGGCCAGCATGGCAGACTGTGGATCCAATCCCTGGCCCCTGCATCTGCCTAAGCAGGCACCTTCTTCATTCTTCTTCTTTTTTTTTTTTTAATCTAGGTCTTTTTTTAATGTATATCAGGGCTTGATGAATGTGGGTAGGAATGGTTTGTAAATATTTAAAAGTAGATGCACAGTTACTTTGCAGATTTTTAAAAATAAAAATTACTTCTTAAGACAAGTACATTTTCTAATTCCTTGTTGTTGGTATACAGACATGCATAGTACCTGATGTTTGGACATTTTCTTTCTGTTAGAAAACTAGCTGAGTCACATGCTAATTCAATTATTTTTTAGGTTATGTTGGATTTTTTGCATACAGAAGATCACATTATCTGTGAATAAATGTCAGTTATGTTTCTTCTCTTCTAACCCTTACTCCTTTATTTCATTTGCTTGTCTTATTGTCCAGAACAGCCTGTCCTTCACAGAATGAGTGGCACTGACAAGAGTGGACATCATTTGACCAGTTTCAAAGGGACTGCTTTGTACATGGCCCTGCTGAGTGCTGGGTGTGCTTTTGTGTTGGTGCTGGCGGGTACCCTTCACTGTGTAAGGCAGTCCCCATTGTCGCATGTTTAGCCGCGATGATCTCCCTGTTACCATTCCCTGTGCTGCCCAGTTATGGATCCCAGCAGGCCAACTTGTATATGTGATGCTAACATGATCCTTTCCCTCTGACCTCTGCACAGCTGTGTCCAATGGAGAAGACTGGGGGAGAGAGGAACAGTGTCTAGAAGAGAAAGAACCTTAGCTCCCACATTGTGGCTCAGAGTCTCTCTGTGTACAGGTTCCAGTCCTCATTTTTTCCTTGATGGTTTGGACCTCTGAGCGGCACTGGTGATCCTTAGCACCAGCCAAGTTCTGCCTTCTAGCCAGTGTATCAATTCCCAGCCGCAGTGCACGCTGGACCTGTGCACTGAATGCTAAATTCCCGAGTGCTCTCTGCTAATGGCTCACAGCTTCTCTCAGAATTTCCTTCGGTGTAGTAGAGGCTGTCTCTTCTGGGAGCATACACCCACTCTAAGTTCCCTGGAGTAGCCCTCAGCTGGTGACTGCCTGGCTTGTGGTTTCCAAGGCCAACTCCCTTGCTCAGTGTGTGCCGATTCTGTGATGCAGTTGATGATCCGAGGCCCCTGTGGAGATCACCTGGACTCCAGCTGTGATCACAGCCCTGTTAACTCCATCTTGCTTCCTTTCTTTCCTCTCTCCTGAAAGTACACCTTTAGCAAATCACAAGCACCCAAATCCCTGCCTCAGGCTCTGCTGTAGCGAACCACACCTAAGCCTGGTCTGTGGAAGCAAATGCTAAGGAAGGAGCTGGGATTAGTTTACTCACTGGCCAGTGGGCCAAAGGGATTCTGCCACTGGTGGTATATTTGGCACTGCTGGTCCCTGGAGTGCAGAGCTCATTCTGTTTCAGTGTTTTTCACCCTGTTACACTGGGATGGAATACAGCTGGAAGTAGAGGCACTTGCTTAGACAACATCTCATGTGTTTTGAAACCATGCCACCGGGCACAGTAGTTGAAGGACCATGAACTTGCAAGGCTGGGAGAAATGCTTTGAAGGAAGAGACTGTCAAGTTCAGAGTTATCAATCATCAAATCAGCGAAATGTGGAAGTAGATGGTTTTCCTGGGAGGCAAACTCTACGTCCTGTAAATTTGGAGCCCATCCCAACCTGAGGTCCAGGCTCAGGACCACTGGGTGAGGGTAGAGATTTAGAGGAGTCTGAACTCTCAGCTCTGAAAGCCTCTCTAGCCAAGTGAGAGCCCAAATAGGACACAGACCCTTGGAGCTTGGGATGGGGATATATGGATATTTGTGTTGAAAAATTATGAACACTCAAATTCCCTTAAACTTGTACAACCTGGAAAGTAGCCTGTTTCCTTTTTAGTAGTCCCCCTTTGCCAGGCCTGCACAGGAGCCTTAAATGACGCACATGCTTTCTGAGATAATGTTTGTCTTCCTCAATTGTGGCCTCACTTTCCTTCCTTGCCACAGGGGCACTCCCTGGGGTTTAATCCAGGTGCGACCTAACTTGGAGGATGCCATGTGTGCTGAGGGAGGAGAAGGATTGTGCATGAAAGTAGCTACATGATCTGGCCACTAAGTGGTGCCAGGAACTGGAGCCATATAGCTGGGAGTAGACTGTGTAGTTGCTGCACCAGGTGCACCCTTGTCCTTGGACAACACAGTGTTTTTCAACACAGAGGGATTCTTCCCTTGCATTACACTCACCACAGCAAGGGCTCAGGGGCCCAGGCTTCAGTGGGGTGGCCTTGTAGATGTGGAGAAAATGATGCTACCTAAAGTAGGGGTGCTAATGCTGCCATGGCAGACTGTGGAGGAAGAGTTTGAAAGATGCATTGAAATGGGCCTGCAGCACTGGATTTGCTGTATAAGACCAGGAAAACCATTGGCTGAATTTGCCTTAAGAGGCCCTGCTTACCACATAGTGAGGATCATGTGGTTAGGGGAGCTCTGGCAACATGAGAAGCTTGGGGAGGGGGCGTGTGTCCGTGGGACAGGTTGCTGCTGCATTGCCTGGATTTCCCATTGCAAAGGTGCTGGCCATGGAAACATTTAACCCTCACAGTTTGGTTGGCAGAATGACCTTCAAAGGCAGCAGAGTTCCCCCAGGGGAACCTTATCTATAGTGGCCAATCGAATAAATTGATCCCAGGGCAAGAGAGATAGTAGGCTTCAAAGGTGTTATGTGATGTAATATTTCAAAGCAAAAGAAATTAATCATCACAATGGAAAGTCACATGCCTTTGTTCTGTTTCCAGCCTGCATGTAGCTCTTGGGCTGAAAACTGATGGAGAGTCCAGATCACCACAAGGAAGGCCCCTGCAACGTCACAGCAATTGCACACGGTGGTGCTTTCTCTAATCTTTCGCCAAGAGGATTTACTTGGGTAACCAAACATTGAGGAAAGTCTTATATGTTCCTTTTTGCACTGGTTATACCTGGCTGACTTGAGCTGCCATCTGCCACCTGGGCCATGTGTCAGAGTAAAGCCATAGATTTGTCTCCTTTCCGAGGCTGGGGCAAAGTACCTGAGCTACACACCTAGAGGAGGAAGGATGTATTTTGGCTCACAGTTTCAGTCCATGGTTGGCTGGCTCTAATTGAGAAACAGCATGGAAGAACTGGGCGCAATCATCTGTCTCTAGATCCCCTTCCTTTTTTTTTGGCCGGGGGGAGGAGACATGTTTAGAATTAGGTTTTAAAAGGACCAAGGAAAACTCTTATTAAGGAAACCTAACTGGGATTCCCTAAGCTGTCTTTGTTCACCAGCAAATGGGTGTGATCTGGACACTTGCTTCCAGGTGTCTTGTAGGACGGAACCTCCTCGTGCCAGGTATGCAGCGCTTGCTCAGTACACACTAGCTCTCCTTGTATAGTTTGGAGAAAAGTGCATAGGTTTATGTGTGAGACTTGAGGAGGTGAGCGTGGGCTGGTTATTTGATGAGCAGTGTTCTTAGGGCCCTCAAGGAAAGAGGCCGGCTCCAGCGGACTGCTAGATACTCACTGTCTGTAGACTCGCTTCACGACCTAGACTTGTGTCCTGCACTTTGAAGGGAGGGAAGGAGGGGGCACAACCCAAACAAGAAAGCATCATGTTATAAGAAATTGAAGCTTTCTGTAGTCACGGAAGGGTACAGCCTATGTTGGAGGCATAAAATCTGACCACAGTGTGCTGTACTCTAACCTGTATTTTGTCTACTCTCTTGGTTGTACAAACCCTTTTGCATTTCATCTGTGAAGTCTTGGCATGAAAGTGGACTTGGCATAGGCTTTTGATAACTGCTTGGGGGCTACCTTTTTTTTTTTTTCCGGAACCAGGGATTGAACTCAGGCCCTTGTGCTCGCCAAGGAAGTGCTTATTCTACTGAGCTATCTCCCTGGCGGGCTACTTTTGGCCTAATCAGATCCTATTTTAGTACACTGAGGGCTCAAGGGATATGCATACATCTGCTTCAGGATTGATTACTGGTCTTGAACTATTTTGGAAAATAGTCAAAAGAAGATACCATCCACCAAGGAAAATGCCATACCTGAAGTGCCAGTGGAGTTTTATTAATGAAAGACACATTATCTGGTGGTCTGAGCAACAAATTCAATAATAACAATACCTAATGTAACACCCATTATTAATATTCCATTCTTGTTCTGAAATTCTGCAACATTTGTATTGTCTTATATTGCTTTGTTTTCGTCTTTGTTCTTGTCATTTGTTTTAGTTTTTGTTTTCATTTTTCCTCTTTTTTTTTTTTTTTTTTTAAATCAGTTCTCCAGGTGTCTGGTGATGCCCTCTAGTGACGAAGCTTGCAAATGCAGGCAATTTCTCCACCGCACATCCCCGTGTCCCACAGAGTGTAGGGAAGATGAGGAGCAGTAGGAGCCTCCTTAGCCAAAGCTATGCAACACCTGAGCTACCGAGTCACGCCACCTGGGGCCCCTGGAGAGGTCGTGCGACCCATCCCTCTGTTTTATGGTCTGACCACATCTCCACCTGCTCATGCAGATGGATAGCCAAGATGGCTTGGCTTGGAAGACTTAATCTGTTTTGCATTTTAAAGTTTCCCCCAAGATGTGGGTCCTTGGTTGATAGGTTTCTTTCTGAGATGAGAAAAGGCTATTATTATTGACCCTGAATAACCTAATTCCCCCCCACTCCTCAACCCCTCAAAAAAGCCCATGTGGGGAAGCGAGGGTATGGGGAAATTTTGGAGAATGGGACATAAAGCCAACATTTTACTCCCCCCACCCCCACTTTTGGTGCTGGGTACTGAATCGAGCTTCACTCACTGTTAGCACGCACTTTCCCACTGAGTTGCACCCCAGCTCCTTATTCCTATTTATTTGTTTATTTTTGGAGGGGTCTTGATATGTAGCCTGTGCTAAACTTGAACTAATCATGTAGGCCAGGCTGGTCTTGAACTTTTGCCATTTCTCTTGCCTCTGCCTCTTGGGTGCTGGGATTCCAGGGGTATGTCACCACACCCAGCCTCTTATAAAAAATGCAATAGATAAAAAATCCCCAATTGTTTCCCAGCTCTGTTCCACAGAAGGGGAAATTTGTCTTCTCCGCTGTGGTCTTCTCTCTTTTGGTCATTCATTCATTTATTCAACATGGATACACCCCTAACAGGGCCGAGAATGGGAGTCACAGAGACCTGGTATCATGTGGCTTTTGCAACAGATCCTCCTCTCCACAGGCTCGGTGGTGAAATCATGTTATGGGTGTGACAGGCTTCATAAAATGAAATGGGATAGAGTACAAACATATGACCCAGCACAAGGTATGAGGAAATAGTCATGCATATGGCCACCAAAAAGTGAGGCCAGTGGGAAGTAATGGTGAAACAATTTACTTTGGGCCAAGAGATGGGTTAGCGGAAGACTCCAGTATTGTGAGCCACCCACAAATCAGAGATGAATGAGAGATTAAGGGTGAGGGTCATGTCACCCCAAACCCACCTGGTGGAAAGGAGACAATGCCACCCCAAATACAAGTTTCTGTGTATTTCAAGCTTGTTATTGTGAGTTACTATAGAGACAGAGGTAGCTCTGACATTCTATCCTTTTGTAAAAGAGATTTGCATCTGTCAAACAAAAGCACATCAGTAAAAGTATATGTGCCAGGAAGAGGGCTGCTCCCGAGTCCTGAACTGGGAGACTTTGATCTGCATCACAAGGCAACCTTTACTCTCTGGGTATTTCCACCTCCTACTCCCCACATAAGTAGTGTCTCCCTCACCCCCATAGAAATCCCAAGCCCCTAGGACGCTGTAGCCTGTGCTCATGTGATCCTTCTTCTGGTCTCTTATTTAGCAGGACTGTTTTATCCTGCATCTAATTAAGGTGGAATCGCTCCTCATTATGACTTGTATCTAGATGCCCTCCCCCCCCAATGGTACATGTAGTCCTGGGTAGGGCTTTTCAGAGGTGATTCAGTCTAGGGTGTGTGGTGTTGGGATTAAGGCTGTGATGCTGGGATTAAGGGTGCCTTGGAACTAGTGGATTATGGGCAGAAACCTCTACGAGCCGTGAGCTGAAACAAACCTCTTTTCCTTTAACTTAACTTGTGGATGTCAGGTATTTTGTCTTAGAAATGAGAGAAAAGTAAGAACTCCTTGGATCAATTTTATGACAATTACATCTGCAGCCCACTCAAGCACCCTAGAAAGGTACAGGGAAACATTTTTTCTTCTACTATGAGACCTAGGGGTTGAAGCAACGCAGATTCATTACTCTTGTTCCCACTTGTAAAAACTAAATGACTGATTTAGAGCACTCGTACAGAACTGAATGACAGGGAGGTGCCTTCAGCTTAGCAGTTTGTATTACAGAGCTTCCCCCCTGTCTGCCTTCCCATTCAGTGGCTGCAGATACTCACAATCCACTATGATCCAAAAATATTAAAATGGGAATTTCCAGAAACAAATACAAATTTTAATTCATAATGATGTTATCATGATTGTTCTGTTTCATTATTAGTTACTGTTGTGACACATTTACTATAATTCAGAAATCAAGCCTTATCATAGGTGTGCATGTGTAGAAAAATGCATATATGGTTTGGTGTGACATGGTTTTATGTCTCTTCTGAACTATCCAAAAATAAGATAAGAAGCGGAGGCTATTGTACTTAATAGGATTTTAGGAAGCCAACTTTCTTAAGCCTTTTGCTACCTTATTTTCTCTATGAAATATGCTTTTATTTTTTCTCTTTATTTGTACTTATTTCTTTAAGTAAAGAAGCATGTCTTCTCTTGCTGACTTTTGGCCTGTTTAATTTTCCTTTTCCCTGTAATGCCTAAAAATAAACCTGAGGAGTGAACCAAGGGTCTTCATGCTGAACTTGTTCCTAGCCATTTAAACCTTTTTTTAAAAAAAATATTTGAGACAAAGTCTCCCTAAGTCACTGAATTGCCCCCTCTTGGCTTGGAATTTTGGTCTTCTTTCCTCAGCCTCTCAGAGGGCAGGGATTAGAAGCAAGTACCACCATGCCCTGCACCTGTTTTTGACTCTGAACTGAGTGACTGGGTGAGATTCACCTGGCATGGGGCTTGTATAACCCGCTCCGAGAGCACGTGTGTGAGACTCGGTCGCCAAGGCATGGGCTCTCGGTGAGGAGGCTAAGCTAGGTACTAAGCTTGAAGGGCTTGCTCAGCTAGGGGGCGCCACAGCGCTGGGAATTGTTTGGGACTGCTGTCTCCCCAGGCCTGCTGCGGATCAGGTGCTCCAGGCTTGTACAAGGCAGGGTTATTGAACGACTGACTGTGTGACAGAGGGGAAGCACGAGGGGTGTCAGAGTGGGCTGTGTGTGTTCCCCTGCTCCTGGCTGGCTTTTGAAAGTAGTTAATCTTTCTCTACCTCAGGTGCCTTGTCTATGAAATGAAGCCACCACAGACCTTACATCAGTGTGGCAGAGGTTATGAAGAAGTACTTGGCACACGTCAGACACTCCAGCAAATGGTGCTCGTGACTCCATGGCAGTGACAGGTTACAACCTCATTGTAGTGCTGGTGTTGAAGTAGCAACAAAATATTCCCATCATGTGGTACGGTAAGCTCTCATTAAGGTACAGACTTCAAATAAGAGGACTGTGTGGCAGGTGGCTAAGCCAGGCCACTCAGCTAGTAGTCACACGGCAAATCCATCTACAGTATTCCTGGTCAATGAGAGCCACCTCCGACACATGTGAGGGGCCTACCAGACACTGCGCTGCTGCAGCTCCATGTGCTTCGATCTTCACCATAAGCCTAAGAACCTTCATTTTGGAGAATCAATTCATGCACTGCTATGGCTAGAGTCTAGAGGTCCCCCAAAGCCTCATGCAGTCATAGGTGGGGCTTTTTTAAAGTTGTCTGGATCTAGAGTATATATGACACTGAGATTGACACATGGCACAATGGTAGGGTTAAAGGCAGCAGGATTAATGGTGTGTCTGGTTAAAATATAAGGGACAAGAAGGAACCTTGTCATTTGCTTCTTCATTGTCCTGCTGCCTTCTGCCTGCCCTGCCATGGGCTGTTTGCCTTCTATAAAGCCCCTCTGCCATACCACCCTGCTTTGAAGCCAGCTGACTATGGATAGAAACACCTACAAACTATAAGAAAAAATAACCCTTTTCCTTCCTGAACTTGCGGGTGTTGAGAATTTATTCTCAGCAATTGGAAAAGTAACTAAGATAGATCTGTAACATAGACCATATCTTGCTCATTTTCAATTTTTTTATCCCTGTTCATCCTCTGTCTCCAAGAGTCTATCTTCCAATTTTCTATATCTCTTCTTTTTTTATTCATTCATTCATTCACTCACTCATTCATTTATAGTTTGCATTTCTCATATAAGAAAAGTAATGCCATATTAAACTTTCTGAATGGATTTCTTTTTGTTTTCTCCTCCTCCTCCTCCTCCTCCT